>NC_067153.1:38387380-38524880 GCF_903995435.1 Acomys russatus
CATCTATTAAACTATGGTCTTCAGTAACATTTTATTATGTGTCCCTGTTATGTGGGGGTTTGTTTTACTCTCTCCATTCCTTATATTTACCTTAAGTCCAACTGCCCAAGTGTCTTACTGGTTTCCAGAGGTTATTAAACAGCTCTGGGGCCTTTTGCAGTTTGGATTTTGGTTTGTTTATTTGTTTTGTTGTTATTGCTTACTTCGAGGCAGAGTCTCACCATGTAACCCTGTCAAGCTTGGAACTTTCTATATAGACCAGGCTGGCCTCAAACTCACAGAGATTCCCCTGCTTCTGCCTCCCAAGGGCTTAGAAATATGTTATAAGTATATGCCTTTTAAAGGTAAATTGTGTTCATTGGAGTAGACTCTGTCATGGCAAGTGGCTGGTGCCAGGCAAATAAATAGCTCTTGCCTCAGATGAACAAAAGAGATGGCTTATTCTGCAGCTAAACGTGAGAGGTGATGGCCCAGAACACAGATATGTCACCCTAAATGCCATGTCCCAATGAGGTCGTACAGAGGAAGTCATCAAACAACATATTTTTCAAATTCACATGTGGGTAGATGAAGCAGGTGGTGACAAACGCATACAGAAAACTCAGCTTCCAGGCCTCAGGTGTTGTCTGACAGCATTCTAAGCCTATTGGTGGGTGGCAACTTGGGTCTGTCCCTACATCCCAAAGAGTTTTCCTGATGCTCACAAAAGTTGTTAGGTTATTAAAGGAGCCAATGATGCTCTAGGAGAATTTGGCTCTGAACTAGTAATATTCCAAGCTTTCCATATCACTGCAGTTCTTATCAGCTAGGCTGTGTAGACAGCATCTCTCTAGGAATTCCCATTCGCACCAGTCTTAGCAAGACCATTTTCACCAATTAACACATAATTATCTGATTTTTAAAGACAGCAAACTGTATGTTGCTGTACTAACTCATACTAAATTGTTACATATGCACAGTAAAATATTAACTGCCTCAGCAGTTAAGAGCACTGACTGCTATTCCAGGGGGTGTAGGTTCGAGTCCCAGCACCCAGTCACTTGGTGCCTCACAACTGTTTGTAACTCCAGTCCCACAGGATCCAATGTTCTCTTCCATCCTCCAAGGGCACTGTAAACACATACACACACACACACATACACACACACACACACACACACACACACACACACACGCTGAACAATCATACCCATAAAATAAAAACAAAGGTTAAAACATGTGTTGTTCATTGTGGTATGTGGTTCAGTAACAAGCAAACTGGACATGAATTCATAGCATTTTTTTTCTTGAATTCTACATACCCATTAGCCAAGAAGTCACATGCTTTACGCAATAAAATTTGAGAGGAAGTTCATATTAAACGCTCCTCTCATTAGAAGACAGAATCAGGTGTCACATGGCAGAGTGACCTTTCCTCCTATGACGTCAAAGCCAAGGATGTAAGGAATGCTGTGTCTTCAATGCTGCTCCCTGTGGGGTCCCACGCACTAAGGAGAGCCAGCCTGAGGACAGTTGGCCTCACTGCAGAGGTGACAATGCAGGTGCAGCTCCGGATAAGCACAGGCTGGCCAGCAACTGGTCCGTGGTGGTTATCTTTGGGCAACAGCTGGAGTAAGTAGGCCACCAAGCCATTCCTGAGCCAAAGGACAGGACCCAATGGCCAGAAGCTTAACTAGGCCTTGAGACTCACAGCCTCAGACAGCTGCTGCATGTGGGCTTCCTGGACCCACCCCCACCCTCCATACCCTCCAAACACTTTGGGAACTGCTCTGTGGCTTTCCGCTCCCTGGAGGAAGTGGAGACTAAGAGACATGTACATGGGAGACTGGTTAGCAAGTCCTGAGCCAACGCAAAGACAAAATGCACTAAAATCCAGCCTGTTGACAGCCTTGCAACAAGTAGATAAGTAAGTCCAGGTAAAAAAGATTCGCCACTTATCTATCTGGCACTATCTCAGAAAACTGGAAATAAGGCTTCCTCAAGACCCAGCTATTCCACTCCTTGGAATATACCCAGAAGATGCTCCAGCACACAACAAGGACATATGCTCAACCATGTTCATAGCAGCCTTATTCATAACAGCCAGAACATGGAAACAGCTTAAGTGTCTCTCAGTAGAAGAATGGATAAAGAAACTGTGGTACATATACACTATGGAATACTACTCAGCTATTAAAAACAAGGAATTCCCGAAATTTGTGGACAAATGGACTGAACTAGAAATTATCATGAGTGAGTTCACCCAGAAGCAGAAAGACTCAAATGGTATGTACTTACTTATAATTGGACACTAGTCCAAGGGGCCCATGAAAGTCTTCACCTAGCAGGAAAGTGGGATAGATCTGAGGACATCCTATTGGGACTCTATGTGAGAGAAGCATGGGAGAATGGGGAAATAGAAGGATCCAGAGGGTCCTAGAAACCTACAAGAAGGACATTACGACGGGCAGATCTGGGCCCAGGAGTCCTGCTCAAACTATGGCACCAACCAAGGACAATATGTGCAGTAAACATCAAACCCCTATCCAGATCTAGCCAATGGACAGGACATTCTCCACAGATGAGTGAAGAGTGGGGACTGATTTTCACATGAACTGTAGTGCCCCATATTTGACCATGTCCCCTTGATGGGGAGGCCTGGTGGCACTCAGAGGAAGGATAGCAGGTTACCAAGAAGAGACTTGATACCCTATGATCATATACAGGGGGAGGAGGTCCCCCTCAGTCACAGTCATAGGGGAGGGAAATAGGGTGAAAGTTGGAGAGAGGGAGGAATGAGAGGATAGAAGGGATGGGATAACAATTGAGATGTAATATGAATGAATTAATAAATTTTAAAAAAGAGATCCGCCACTTATCCAAGCTCAGCTACAATACTGGGGCTGAGAGCAGCCTCTCCCCCTCCCCCTCTCTGTGTTTCTAAACCCGGAGGACAAGCTAGTCCAGGGGTTCTCATGTTCAGAAGTGACTCATTCCCACAGGAGGCTGCTGAGGGCATCTCGGTATCCAGAGGTGGTACCTAAAGCCAACCTGGTCGTCTGCTCACAATTGGCCTTTTGGTTTCCCAGCAGCCAATGGCTAGTTTTTATACTGGTGGGTTGTTCAACTGGTCCCTGCTTGCCTGTCCTGCTGAAGGAGCTGGGGCTAGCCGGGTCCCTGCAGAAAGCAGAGCACAAGGCCAACTCTCCAGGATCCCAGCACTAGCACCCGTCCCCAAGGCGCTCTTCCTCCATCGCAGTATGAAGATATCTTACAGTTTGAAGCAGATTTGCCTGGAAGAAGGAACGCCACAACACAAGTTGAGACCACCTGCTGGGCCAGCCAGTGGGCCTATGCGGGAACAGCTGTGAGGCATCTGAGATAAAAACAGCTAGATTGGAAGGGACAGAGCCAGCCAGCTCCCTTTAGCAGGGTGAGTGAATCCACTGAGTGCCCTAATTTAGCTCTCCAAGTCTCCTAAAGCTGTGGATTCTTCATGGCCAGGGAGGGTGGGTAGTAATGCATGCTACTGCCGCTAGAGGGCACATGGGATTCCCGGGTTGAGGAAATGGGCGTAGGGAAAGAGAGCTCAGCGGCAGGAGGAAGGCTAGCGGGGTGCTGAAGGGCGCCCAAGAAGGTCTGTGGAAGGGCCTCTAGAAGAGGGATGGGGAAAGGGGACCAAGAGGAAGAAGACAGGAGAAGGTATATTGGATAAAGGGGTCTGGGAGCTGAGACACAGAAGTCTCCTGAGGGAAGAGGACAGATAGAAACCAGACATCATCTAATGAGGTCGGGGAGATATTTCCCACCATAGCTGGAGAATCCAGAGACCCTGTCTCCCATGAGGGGGGCTAGGTGTGGAGGTTGGGGAGAGGGGAGTGGGGGAGGGGTGGAGATGGTATCACATCCCACACAATGGGTGAGGAGACCCTTTGCAGAGATCAGTTCTGCCCCCTTCTTCTCTGGGACCCTGTGAAACCAGAACAAGAACATATTGTTGCTAAGTCCCCATACCCTGCAAGAATAGGTTTCTCTTTCAGTTAAGAACAAGTTTCTGTTTCCTAAACCTGACCAACCTGACCGTGACCTACAAAACATGGTTTACCACCTGCACTAAATTTGTGAGCCAATGTTGTGTGACTGCCCTTTGCCTTGCAAAACAAGAGTTCAGGGCACCTTGCTCTACACCCGTGACCACCCCAGAGTGCATGACTCCCCTCCGACATGGCTTATAGTCTTGCTTTTACTCTCACCTTACAGTGTTTTTTTTTTTTTTTTTCTAACAGCCAATTATCTTGCCCCTGTAAAGACACTAACAGCTGTCTTCTCTTAGCCTTATGGCTCTTTCCCAGAAAAAGAACCTCGAAAAGCCACTGTGGGGCTGTTCTTTAAAACCCCTCAATTTAGGCTGAGACAGTCAATTGGTCAGTCCCAGGTGTACCTCTAATTAAGCTTGTTTTAATGGGACAGTCATGGATTGTCCCTTTCTCCTGGCATATTTGGATTTAACGTTACACGAATAAAAAGGCTTGCTTTAATTAATTGCTTGGTTTTTTTTTTTTGTTGTTGTTGTTTTGTTTTTCGAGACAGGGTTTCTCTGTGTAGCCTTGGCTATCCTGGACTCACTTTGTAGACCAGGCTGGCCTCAAACTCACAGCGATCTGCCTGCCTCTGCCTCCCGAGTGCTGGGATTAAAGGCATGCGCCACCAGGCCCGGCTAATTGCTTGTTTTAATTCATTTGACCGTGATGATTTGGGTGGGTGGTCTTTCTCCTCCCATCTTTGGTATTAACAACCCTTAAACATGTTGGGTGGAGGTAGGGGTCACAGACCTGTCCATACATAGAAAGACATGAAAATATGGAACATGATGCCTGTCTGTCTCTGTCTGTCTATCTCTCTCTCTCTCTCCCCGTGTGTGTGTGTGTGTCTGTGTGTGTGTGCGCGCGCGCGCGTGCGCGAGCGCGCCTCAGTTTCCCCATGTGAATACATTCTGGTGACTCATGTTGAGGAGAAGCGTCTGCTGCAGTGGGTGACACAGAGAGCCGGGCCTCAGTGACAATCAGGAGGTGCTGTCTACACTGTCCCTCTTGCCTCATTGGGCCTAGTGACCACAAGATAATTTCCTGGATCTTGTTAGGGTTCTTGAACAAATTTCCAGAGCAGATGCCTTATCTACACTTCAAGTTCTGTTACTTGCAGCCAACCACACTCCCAAAGTATCAAATAGAATATTGCAGATATAATTCTGGGGATTCTGGCTAAACCACCCTAGCCATCTTCTCAGTGAAGGTAGGCCAGCAGAAAACTCAGGCCAGATGTGAGTTGGGGTTTTGGAGGAATGGGGTATGACCCCCACCAGATATGGAGAGTGGTTAGGCCAATCAGGTGTGGAGGGTGATGGGGGCAGGCCTTGACATATTGACTCAATGGAGATCTAAGTGTGTCTTAACAAAAGTGCTCTGACGGACCCAGGAGTAAATTCTCTAGTAAGGCTACTGGGATTTCACCTTGACCAAGCACCTGCAACCCTCTTAGTAAAGAGCAGCAACTTGTCCTGCTGGATGCTCAGCACTGGGCAGGGACAACGGCTGAAGAGGCACAAGTGGGCAAAAGGCCCCAGCCAATGTCTTGCCCTCTGCTTTGGAGTCACTGTGAATCCATTTCCAAGCTGGCACCAGGAATCGGAGGCCAAGCCCCACCTCACACAGTCCCAATCATTTTCAAACCAGCTGGTGAAGATGTGGCCCAGATGGGGCAGGCAAGAGGGCTGGAAGCCCCGCCCCAAGACTTGAATATGAAAGAACTGGGAAGCAACGGACACCCTTCCTTCCCTTTTTTTCTGTGACTAGGAAATCGTGTTTGGAGGCTCTTTGTCACCACGACACCCTACCCCACCTCAATCCCACCACCACTGCCATGCTTCTAAGGCACAGTTCACCAGCAGACAGACAGATGGGGTAGGAGGTATGACTAGGTAGTAAAGGTGGTGACGTTCCAAGATGGCCGGCTTCTTCCTCATTCTCCTCACCTACGACAAAAGGCTGACTGCTTAAAGCAAAGGCTTTTGTCTCCCACCAGAAGGCCCCAGGGACTGGCTCAACAAGTTCCAGGCCAGATCAGGAAATTACAAAACAGTTGTAGGTTAATCAAACCAACAGACCCTAAATTAGAGGAGGAAAACTCCTTAGAGATGTTTTTTAAAAAACACCTTGGCCTTTTGGAAGTCACCGGAATTTTCAGCTTTCCAAGTCCCTGCTCTGCAAAGCAGAGGGCCTTTCTCTGTGTGTCTGCGACATGCGCGGGTCTCCTCGCCCCCAATAAATAGCTTCCTTCAACTACTGATTCTGTCTACTTTATTTGTACTGTTGAACATTTCTCCACTGCTGCCTGATGTGCTTGAGATTTCCCCACCTTTTTATTCTGTAAGAGGCAGAGAAAATGAGCCTTATCCTGACCCCCTAGACTTTATCATTTTTATTTAAAGCACATACAAGAGACTTGTGTTCGTGGGTCCTAAACCCAATAGGAGGTGAGACAAGGAACTCATGTGTGCACAGTAAGGTGACAGGCATTCCCATGGTCCCACAAGGCTCACCTAGAGACAGGAAGGACATCAGGGAGGTGAGGAAATAAGCCACAGGCCACCTCAGCACCGAGACTAGGAGCAGCCTGTGCAAAGGCCCTGAGGTGTGTACGTAAATTAGAGGAAGTTCTCACAGGAAGCTTCCAGGGCCAGTGCTGCAACAGAGCTACAAGTGTCACATGAGTACTTAGTAGAGGTGAGAGTCAGGTCTGCAGACCTGGGGACCTGGCCAGAGGTCTATCACCGCCTCGTTCAGGTTGTATAACAATTCTGCGTTAAAGGAAATCAGAACAAGATAGCTTAATGGGAGCCAAATGGGAGTGACCAGGTATGTGTACGGAAATCACTCCAGATGGCACACTCCTCTGTGGAAGGGGTGACATGAACTCACAGCCACAGAAGATGAAAACATGCTACATCAGACCATGACCCAGGAGGCTGGAGAGATGGCTCACTCATTAAGAGCACACGCTGCTCTTCCAGATGACCTGGGTTTGGGACCCAACATCACATGGAAGCTCCCAACCAACTATAAGTCCAGTTCCAGGGAATCCAACTCCCTCTTTTGGCTTCCATGGACACCAGGCAAATGTGGCATACGGTCATACGTGCAAGCAGAAACCCATACATATACAATAAAAAATTATAATATGAAATAATACATTGTGGTCACATGTTAGAGTGCTGAACCCTTTCTTGAGGCCCCCAGGCCTGTTTTTTGGTTTTTGTTTTTGTTTTTGTTTTTGTTTTCTGGGTGTTCTAGCTTTAAGCTTGGTGGGTGCTGTGGCCTGCTACACTTAATAATATGTTCCAGAAGTTTTATTCCATAATAAACCTTAAGTACATTAAAAGCTAAGGTCATACAAAGACCAGAAGCAAATGGCTCCTGAAGACCCTAGACAGCCCAAGGCAACTGGCAGCTCTGGACCTGCCACCTGCATCTCTAGGCAGGATGTTCTCCGCCAGGATTTGCCCATCTCCCCAGATGTTGGTCTCCAGGGCATCTTTTCCCAGGCCATCACCACATAGCCTGAATAAGCCAGTGTGGTTTCTTCCCCAGGAGGTGGACAGACTCATTCCTGGCATTGGATAAAGCCAAGCTGAGTGGGCAGGAGGTCAGCCTCAGGAGGGGAGACAGCTGCAAAGGCGCTCAGAAAGAGGTCTCACACACAGTAAACAGTGGAGAACACAGTATGGCCTAAGGAGGAAGCAACAGAGGCGGCTCAGACATCCTAGCACTGTGTCAGGTGAGTGTGTTATCTGGCCCTTTAGCCAGAATGACCCAATGCCCATTATGCAATCACCAGTAGTTTAGGACATATTAGATTGGTTTCCAATTATAATTTTCTTCTGGCTGATTCCATTCCCTGGCTATAACCTCACATACAGTGCCCTTTTCTAATGCTAAGCCTGGCCTTCAATGTCCAGGTCTTTGTAACTCTTGTGTATTTGCCAATAATTTGATTTGTGCTAATATTCTGATATTGAGCCAGGTTCTACTAAGGGGACTTAAGGGAGAGTTGCACAATAATGCAGTACCATTTTTTTTTTTAGTTCTTTCCCAATAAAATTATTCCTCACCAGGCTAGATGAGGTGGCCCACATGAGTGATCCAGGCATTCAGGATGCAGAAGCAGGCTACAAGTTCAAGAGCAGCTTGGTCTAGTTAGAGAGTTGTAGATCAATCAGAGCTACATAAAAAGAGCCTGTCTCAAAACAACAAAACAGTCCTGGCATGGTGGCACACACCTTTAATGCCTGCATTCGGGAGACAGAGGCAGGTAGATCTCTGTGAGTTCAAAGCCAACCCAGCCTTCATAGCCAGTTCCAGGACAGCCAGGGCTATATAACAGAGAGACCCTATCTCAAAACAAACAAACAAACAAACACAACAACAACAAAACAAAATCAGAATTGCCCTCCCTGCTATGCCATAATGTTAGTTATGAGAGTAGAGACTTGTGAGAGCCAGACTTGTGAGAATCGGCATTTGGCAGATTCTGTGGTCATGGCTAAACCATCATCCATGATTGGAGTCTGGTGTCTTTTATCAATGCCACCATCCACTTCCCCTGGTGGCCAGAGCATTCCCCAGTATTCTCCAAGTCAAGTCTAACTTCCCTGCATTGGCTACAGACTTGTTTAGCCAGGGACAGGCTTCCTGTGGCCATAACAAGGGGACAAGTTTGGTCTACTATTTTCTGTGGCCCAGGCTTGCCATAAAATTCCCTTAGGTCTTTGGCCCTGAGAGTGCTGGGTACCATCCCTTTCTCTTCAGACCCAAACCCCATGCTGACACTGTCAGCAGCGTCTTGTCCAGGCCTAGCCTGGTTCTCCATACCTGGGAATCTGAGCACAGTCCTCAGCAGCTTTAGCCTTATTTCTGTTTGTTTTGTTGTTAAGGGTTTGCTTTGGCTTTGGACGGCTTTGTCTTTTTGAAACAGAGTCTCATTGCTTACAATCCAGGCTGACCCGGAGCTCACAGGAATTCTCCTGTCTCAATTTCCTCAGCTCTGGAATTACAAATGCCTCCTGGCACACCCAGCACACTCAGCATACCATAATCTCCTTTTTTTTTAATTGCCTTTTTTTGGGGGGAGGGGGGGGAGTTCCTTTGTTTGGTTGGTTGGTTTTGGTGTTTTGTTTGTTTTGTTTTTCAAGAGAGGGTTTTTCTGTTAGCCTTGGCTGTAGGAGAGATGAACATGTTTTTGTGTTGATCCCAAGTGTGGGATGGGGAGCAGACTAGCCAGAGATCAGGATGTTTTTCCACTTAGAAGTCAAACCACTTCGTTGGGGAGCTTGGATGTTGCCAGCTGAAAACATCCTAGTAGAGACTCTGAGAGGAGATATATATGTGAGCCCAAAACAAGAGGCTTTAGAAATTCAAGTGACACCACATGCTGGCGAGGATGTGGAGAGAGAGGAACACTCCTTCATTGCAGGTGGGAATGCAAACTAGTACAACCACTTTGGAAATCTATCTGGCGCTTTCTCAGAAAAATAGGAATAGGGCTTCCTCAAGACCCAGCTATCCTACTCCTTGGAATATACCCAGAAAATGCTCCACCACACAACAGAACATGGAAACAGCCTAAGTGTCCCTCGGTAGACGAATGGATAAAGAAATTGTGGCACATTTACACTATGGAATACTACTCAGCTATTAAAAACAAAGAGTTCCTGAAATTTGTGGACAAATTGATTGAACTAGAAATGATCATAATGAGTGAGTTCACCCAGAAGCAGAAAGACTCAAATGGTATATACTCACTTACATGGAGACACTAGCCCAAGGGGCATGTCCATGAAAGTCTTCGCCTACGAGGAAAGTGGGTCAGAGGGGAGGACGTCTTATTGGGACTTTAGGTGAGAGAAGCATGGGAGAATGGGGAAATAGAAGGATCTAGAGGGTCCTAGAAACCTACAAGAAGAACATTATGACGCGCGATCTAGGTCCAGGGGTCCTGCTCAAACTATGGCACCAGCCGAGGACAATATAGGCAGTAAACTTTGAACCCTTACCCAGATCTAGCCGATGGACAGAACATTCTCCACCGGTGAGTGGAGAGTGGGGTCTGACTTTCATGCGAACTCTGGTGCCCCATTTTTGACCACATCCCCTTAATGGGGAAGCCTGGTGGCACTCAGAGGAAGGATAGCAGGTTACCAAGAAGAGACTTGATACCCTATGATCATATACAGGGGGAGGAGGTCCCCCTCAGTCACAGACATAGGGGAGAGGAGTAGGGGGAAAGCGGGAGGGAGGGAAGAATTGGAGGATACAGGAGATGAGCTAACAATTGAGATGTAATATGAATAAATTAATAAAATATTTTTTAAAAAAGAAAGAATTTGGGATTGTTTTGGCTGTTCATCAACACTTAGATGATCGAGCGGAGACTCTGGGCCTCAGCTGCCATTCCAGGTTCCAGCAGTAACCTTGGTTGAATTGTGGGTTTGCTGACGGCCTGCTGACTATGCCAGGAAAATTATTCCTCAGAACTGATATCCTTAAGGTTTCATCATTGTGTTCTTTAATCTCCTTTTCCTATTGCTTGGGTTAGTCGGGTTGTAAATGAGGCACACTCTATTAGTGAGTTCATAACAAAGCATAATGTCAAGAAAATTGAGCCTACACTTGGCTGTTCTAGACTAGCTTTGTAGACCACACTGGCCTCAAACTCGCAGCGATCTGCCTGCCTCTGCCTTCTGAATGCTGGGAGTGCCACCATGCCCGGCATCTTTTCTTTTCTTTTTTCTTTCTTTCTGCCTCCTGAGTGCTGGGACTAAAGGTGTGCAAAACTGCCACCCAGCTCTTTTTTTTTTTTCATTCTTGTAATAACTTTTTTTCAAGACGGTGCTTCTCTGTGTCGCCTTGGCTGTCCTAGATTCGCTTTGTATACCAGGCTGGACTTGAACTCCCTGAGATCCTCCTGCCTCTGCCTTCCTGGGTGCTGGGATTACAGGCATGTGTCACCTCGCCCGGCTCTTGTAATATATATATATTTTTTTTACAGAGTATTTCACATGCCTTTTTTTTCTTTTCTGGAGATAACAGTGTCTCAATGTCTTATTTTTAAAGCAAATTCTTTTTATGCATTTTAAAATGAAAACACAATTATATCACTTTCCTTCCCTCTCCTTCCTCTCTCCTGTCCCTCCTAAGTCCCTTCCAACTCTTCTTACATGCCCCCTGACACCCTCAAATTGAAAGTCTCATTTTTTTATTATAATTGGCGTGTGTGTATGTGTGTGTGTGTGTGTGTGTGTGTGTGTGTGTGTGTGTGTGTGCGTGTGTGTGTGTTGCAACTATATAAATACAATCTGCTGTATTTGTTTTGTTTTGGGGTTTTTTTGTTTGGTTGGTTTTTTTTGTTTTTGTTTTGTTTTGTTTTGTTTTGTTTTGTTTTGAGACAGGGTTTCTCTGTGTAGCCTTGGCCATCCTGGACTTGCTTTTGTAGACCAGGCTGGCCTCGAGCTGTATTTGTTTTTGTTGTTTGTGTAACTATGGCTTCAGGGCTGGGCATTTTGTATTGGGTAACAATTAGCTCATTTCTTGGAAAGGCTGATTCTTTCCTTTTAGCAATCCCTGAGTGTAGGTCTGTCTAGGGGTGAGACTCCATGTGATTTTCCCCATTCCATGTTAACATACCTATTGATATTGCCATTGTTCTGGTCATGCTTATGCACTCATTTGTTGTAGAGATTTTAAATATTTACCTAATAATGCTTATTATTAAATATCTATCACTATTATGGTGGTTTTACCTAATCCGCTATCATAATCAATAAAGACACAGACACCTGTTGTATTTTACCTGGGACTGAGCAGATGTCACCCCTCTACACTACCTTTATCACTTCCAGCGCCATCCCAGGCCAGCTGCTTTAACTATTCCTATCTGGGCAATTTCCCATCCATAATCCCCAAAATACTTGCTTATGTTCTTCATCTGGTCTGCTTTCTTTCATCCAAGCCCCTCTCCACACTAACCCATTCTGACCTCCTCCTCTTTCTTTCTTCCTCTTCCTGTCTGTCTCCTCCCTCTCTCCTGCCCCATGGTCCCCAGACTGCCAAGCCTGTGAGCCTCAAACTCCGCCTTCCTCTCTTCTGCCAAATCGCAAGCTTCAGCATGTTTTATTAACCAGTCAACTTTAAATAGGTAGAACAAGGTTTACACAACAAGGACAGATGTAGTGAGAATGTGTTCCTCTGGGCAGCAACTAGATCAGTAATCAGCATCGGAATACATACACCAGACCAGCCCCCAACATCCATTTCTAGGAGAGACAGTTTCAGGACAGACTTACTGATATTCTGGCTCTTACACTCTTTCTGCCTCTTCTTCTGCACTATTCCCTGAGCCATACATACAGGAGCTTCCCAGGGAGAGGAGCAATTAGTAATCCTAGCAAGATATCATGCCCATGAGCCACAACAAAGACCAGCATGGATGACGTCATAAACATACAAGCTGTGCCACTCGTGTGTTGCTGGTAACCAGCATATGTCTAATTGGACTTACGGGCCACACAACGGGGGGAAGTCATGCCTCATACTGGAGTTAGTGAGGTTATGGATCGTAGAAGATACTAAACTACTGCCACTCTACCAGACCAGCATAATTCCTAACAATAGTATAAATCTTATCTTTATACCAACAAATAAGTATAGCTACCACTTCCATCAAAGAAGTGTCTCTTTGCAACACATGGAGACAATCACAAAAAAAAAAAAAAAAAAAAAAAACTCAACTGGACACAATGCAGAGACTAACAGATTGGCTTGTGGGGAGCCCTAGCCTATATATGTGTGTGTTTATGTATGTATGTATGTATGTGTGTATGTGTGTATGTGTGTATGTGTGTATGTGTGTATGTGTGTATGTGTGTCACTAGAGGCGCTTAGATCACCTGAAACCGTAGTTACAGGCATTCCTGAGCCATGCCGATGCTGGTAACCAAACCCAGGTCCTCTGCAAGAGCAGTAAGCATTCGTACCCACTGAGCCATCTCTCCAGCCCTGGGTATCTTTCCATATAAAAACCTCTAGTACCTCTATTCAGTGCTAGTGTTTGGCTACTTCTAATAAACCCATGGTTTGGGGCAATTTGGCTAAAAAGTCAGACCAGAATTCTTGGGTCTCCTTTACAAGAGTGGAAAGAAGAAAAGTGACTCTGGGGGAGGGGGGTGGCATTGCAACAGCAATTCAGAACCTAGCCTGGTCATTGGACCCTGTTAGTGCCTTTCTTCTTCCCTGGAACAATCCATGCTAGTTAGCTGAGGCTGAAAAATCAGCTTTATTAATAAGAAATCGGCATCACCAAGGCCATATCTTCTGGGGGTATTTCCTCAGGGTCGGCACACACAAGCTGGGGTCCAGTACGGGGTTGGGGACCAAGGCTGCACATCTAGCTGCAAACAGAAGTTGTTCGTATGTAAGAGACTCACGTGGGGTTGAAGGCATGAAGGGGGCTCATGGAGAGCAGCTGAGGCCTGGCACTGTGAAGAGGTCAGGAGGTCAGCGGTGAAGGTACAGTCTCCGTGGCAGTGGAAACCCTAGCTCATTGGAGGTAACCACCAAGAACAGGAGGTAGTGGCAAAGCCAGAGACATGGGACTGTTTAGGGCCCTTGGCGCTCAGAAGATCGTGCGTGAGTGAGTCCCAGACATTTGACGCTTAAGTGATTTATACTGTTGGGAGTCGGAGTTTGCTTTTACTTGATGGTGATTATGTCCTGGTTTTTCCCTGTGGGAGTGAAAAATTATTTGACTTGTTTTATTTGTATAGGAATCCACAGTAACTCTGAAAGAGACCTGGGTCTTTTGTAAAGTGTTGAAATTGTTAAAGGCCGTGGGACTTCTAAAATTGCACAGTGTCTTATATTGTGATATTGATATAACTCGTGGCGAAACAAGAAAGAAAAGTTGTATGGCTTAATAGGGATGTGTTTTGTGTTTGTATGTCAAAGTTGACAAGGGGTCAATTGCACTGCTTGGTTCTTTATCATCTCCACACAAACTAGAGTCTCCTAATTTATGACTCTCCTGGGAGACATAAAGGATATATGTATTCATCAAAAATAGGGATGGGCTGATTAATGAGCAAAAGATGCCTCAGGTCCGGCTTGTGAATCGTTTGAGTTTCTTGGGACCATGCCCAGCTTGTTCCCAGCTATGAACACACTTAAGCATTTCTAGGGTTCCATGTAACTTTGGCAGGAAGAAGTGGTGATAGACCCTCTAGGGAGGGACCCAGGAAGGCCCAGTGGCTGTCCCTCCCTATCTCTAAGAAGGAATATTAACAGTCTAATTACTGTGACCTAGCCATCTGCTGTACGGTCCTATTTTGTGGCCACGACAGCAGCTACCGCCTCCTGAAGGTCACCATATGAAGGTGGCTACACCTCTTCATCATGATCATGGTTAAAATCAGGCCCAGAGAAGACACCCAGCTGGGGCCTTTGTAAATTCTAGCTAATTCTTGACCTAATAATCATAATCATACTTACTTTAGAACTTATCAAGCATAGCAACAGCTTCCACTGTTCACATCAGTAGCTGGTATGGTGGTGCCTCGAGTTTGTAATGACGGTGCCTGGGAGGCGAGGCTGGAACATGAAGAGTGAGACCTTGTGTGGTGGTTTGCAAGAGAAATGTCCCTCACGGGCTCACGTACTGGAGCACCTGGGTTAATGGTGCTATTCGAGGGTGTTATGGAAACTTTAGGAGGAAGAACCCTGCTTGAGGAAATATATCGCTGGCGAAGGAGGGGTCCTTTGAGAGTTCATAGCTTCGCTCCACTTAAAGCTGCTTCATGCTTGCGTTTGAAGATGTGATCTCTCAGAGGCCTGTTCCTGCTGCCCAGTGCCTTCCTCACCATGAGGGGCTCTCATCCCTCTAGGAACCTTGAACCCAAATAAGTTCTTTCCAAAGAGTTGCTTTTGGTCCCATTGTTTTATCTCTACAACAGACAAGTAATGGATACAGCTTGTCTTAGTCAAAAGAAGAAAGCAAAATAACAAAAGCCACTCAATTTGGATACTGTGGAAGCAAAGCTCAGGCAATGAAATGGAAAAGCAAGCAAACGGTTCAGGCAGCTTCCTGTTAAGAGCAGACCAGCACTGCTGCTTCAAAACAGGGGACAAGGGACAGTGTCAGATTTGGGGCCTCGTCCTCTCATAAGCTGCTCAGTGTCTGAATGGCCCTCTTCTTTTCTAACATACAGGCTCTCTTCTATCCCAGGTGGACATAGAGAATGACCTTTAACTCCTGACCTCCTGCCTCCGCCTCCCAAATGCTTAGATTACAGGCACGCACCACCATGTTCACACCTTGTTTGCTAGGCAAGTACTCACCAAGCGACATCTCCAGCCCCTAAACAGACTTCTTACACTTTTCTGCTCATGGTCTCTTTCACTCAAGAACAGTTCTTTTTTTGTAGGGGAAGATAGCTTGTTCTGGAACCAAATATAAATGGCACAGGAAAACAGATTTAGGTTACCCCCAATTCTGTGTTCTGATGTGGCAACAGTTTGATGTGCTTTTTATAGAAACCAACTGCTGGAGGTTGGTCCGATGTATTTTGGTTTTAAAAAATATTTTATTAATTTATTCATATTACATCTCAATTGTTAGCCCATCCCTTGTATCCTCCCATTCCTCCCTCCCTCCCATTTTCCCCCTTACGCCCCTCCCCTATGACTGTGACTGAGAGGGACCTCCTCCCCCTGTATATGCTCATAGGGTATCAAGTCTCTTCTTGGTAACCTGCTATTCTTTCTCTGAGTGTCACCAGGCTTCTCCATCAAGGGGATGTGGTAAAAAATGGGGCACCAGAGTTTGCATGAAAGTCAGACCGCACTCTCCACTCAATGGTGGAGAATGTCCTGTCCATCAGCTAGATCTGGGTCGGGGTTCAAAGTTTACTGCCTATATTGTCCTTGGCTGGTGCCATAGTTTGAGCAGGACCCCTGGACCTAGATCCGCACGTCATAATGTTCTTCTTGTAAGTTTCTGGGACCCTCTGGATCCCTCTATTTCCCATACCACCAAACCAAATAACCCAATTGAGAAATGGGGCTCAGAACTAAACAGAGAATTCTTAACAGAGGAATATCAAATGGCTGAGAAACACTTAAAGAAATGTTCAGCATCGTTAGTCATCAGAGAAATGCAAATCAAAATGAAACTCAGATTCCATCACACTCATCAGAATGGCTAAAATAAAAAACTCAAGTGACATCATGTGCTGGCAAGGATGTGGAGAAAGAGGAACACTCCTTCATTGCTGGTGGGAATGCAAACTAGTACAACCACTTTGGAAATCTATCTGGAGCTTTCTCAGAAAAATGGGAATAGGGCTTCCTCAAGACCCAGCTATTCCACTCCTTGGAATATACCCAGAAGATGCTCTACCACACAACAAGAAAATTTGCTCAACCATGTTCATAGCTGCCTTATTCATAATAGCCAGAACATGGAAACAGCCTAAGTGTCCCTCGGTAGAAGAATGGATAAAGAAACTGTGGTACATTTACACTATGGAATACACTCAGCTATTAAAAACAAGGAATTCCCGAAATTTGTGGACAAATGGATTGAACTAGAAATTATCATAATGAGCGAGTTCACCCAGAAGCAAAAAGAGTCAAATGGTATATACTCACTTATATCGAGACACTAGCCCAAGGGGCATGTCCCATGAAAGTCTTCATGTGCCAGGAAAGTGGGTCAGAGGGGGAGGACATCCTATTGGGACTTTAGGTGAGAGAAGCATGGTCTGATGTACTTTGATGCTAATTATTGCTATCTGTCTCTGTGACCAACCTTGCCTAAGCGCCTAACCTGTTTGACCAATAAAAGGACATCACACCCTGGGCAGGGCAAATGGGATAGGCGTGGCTAAGGTTTCCAGAGCTTGGGGAGACAGAATCTTGAGAAGAGGAGAGACTGGGGAAGAGAGGGGAAGAAGGAAGGCTGCCATGGGTTAGGTGGAAGAGAAGCACATGGCCGGCGTGGATGGAGGATTTGGCCCAGATGAAGAACATTAGCAAGTATATGGGATTATGGATGGGAGGTAGTTTGATAGACATTATTAAAAGCAGGTGGTATGGGATGCGGACAGGTATCTCATAACTGCCCCACTATGGGAAGTAGTTTAGGGGATTAATATCTGCCCTGCCCCAAGTTCACTTAAGCTAGTATAAAAATATAACAGGTGCCTGTGTCTTGATTGTTTGCTAGCGGGTTAGAAAATACTGCCATCATAATAATTATAGCCATACTTGTCAGCTCAATTTCCCTAACAATTATATCTTATTCTGAACTTATTAAATGAGCGTACCTCCCTTACAACCCAACTACCCTAAACAAGAGGGAAAGGAGATTAAGGAAAACAGGAATAAAACCTTCTGGGTATCAGTTCCTAGGAACGATCCCCCTGGCGTAGTCAGCAGGACTTCATCAGACCAACAATTCCACCAAAGTTGCTGCTAGAACCTGGAGCAAGTGGATTCGGACCCTCAACTGGAGCCCGAAGCCCTGAAGCCTTCCCTGGAGCGGTTCTCTCTAGGAGTGTCTCGAAGTGGAGTGATGAACAGCCAAACAATACCCAGTCCCACAAAAGCTCAGCCTCCTGTTTGGGATATACATACATACATACATACATACATACATACATACATACATACATACATACATACATACACACACACATATCCTCCCAGAGTCTCTTCAAGGACTCCCTCATGAAGGGTGACTTCTAAGTGGATAAACATCACCTGCTCTCTCACAAGTCTCTTCCCCATGCCACACTCGGGATCAAAACAAAAACATGTGTATCTTCCCTACACATACTGGTAAATTAACTGCAACAGGTTCCCTATAGGATAGCCACTCTGCACACCTGATACCTCAGCTGGGACTAGGATGGACAAGACACCTGTGCAAAAGA
Source organism: Acomys russatus (assembly GCF_903995435.1). Lineage (NCBI taxonomy): Eukaryota > Metazoa > Chordata > Mammalia > Rodentia > Muridae > Acomys > Acomys russatus. Next base: position 38,405,400 of record NC_067153.1, read on the forward strand.
TATGCGTTCTTCCTGTGCTGGCACCAAAAGACGGAGTGTCTCCATTCCTTCATTCACTTGTCTATTCATTCACTTTGAGAGCACTAGGCACTCTAGGACTGGGAAGTGTCGCTCCGGCCTGCTGGGGTTTGACTAACGCTCTGGAGGAGAATTTTCCTGTATAGGGCCAGAACACAAGACACGAAGAAAGAGGCAAGTCTGGATTCTGATCGAACCCCGTTTATTGAAATTTTTCACAGAGTTTTTATAGGCACAGAGGCATGGGTATTTGCATAAGCAAGGGTTGCTATGGATACCTAATTCTGGAGTGCTCCAGCAGGCATCTACCTTTACAGCTGCTATAATTGCAGAAGAGAGAAATTCCAGAGAGAAAGGGAAGTTGTGAAAGATCTGGTTAGTTAGGAAAAAGTTCCCAGAACTGCTGCTCGCAGTCAACTGGCCTTTAATCTGATTTTACCAGTATTCTTACTGGAAAAGCTAGTTTATAGCCAGAAAGGAGTAGCTCTTACTATGAGCTTGGAGGTCTTAGGATGACCGTCCCCCACAATAAACCACAACAGGTGTCTAAGTGCCAAACCATGACAGGGTCAGCTGGTTTCTGGTAAATGGCAGACTGCTGGAGAAATAGAAACCTAGACTCTGACAAGATGGCTGAACATTGGCCATATGGCCTACCGTTCCCAACATCGTGTGTGTGTGTGTGTATGTGTGTGTGCGTGTGTGGTGTGTGTGTGTGTGTGTGTGTGTGTGTGTGTGTGTGTGTGTGTGTGTGTGTAGGAGGAGTCCAAGTCAGATAAAACACTGAACAACTCCAGAATGCATTTAATTACTGCCAAGGGGTGTCAAAGAAGAAAGGATCTGGCATGGAGGGACAGGGCAGATCAGGGACTGAGAGGTAGAAGAGGCTATTCCAGGGCTGGTGGTACTCAGTCAGCTACCCACCACAGCCTCTGGGTCCACGAGAGAAGACTCGAGGAGAGCTGCAGGAGAGAGGAGACCAACTGCTGAGGTGAAGCACTGCTCTGCATGGGAAACAAACAGTACTGGCTCTCTCATTTCACCTGGGTCTTCCTCAGGACAGAGGCCTGCCTGAAAGAGTGTTGTGCAGTGAAGTGGCTCATCCAGGAAGAGGGAAAAGACAGTCTGCTCAGGAAAAAACAAACAAACAGAAAACAAAAACAAAAAAAAAACCCCAGGAGCAAGCTTAGCAAAGTGCAGATAAAGATTCCTCTACCACTTTAGGGACAGGAGAAAAACAAAACAAAACAGGCATAGATCAATTCCTCAGGGCTAGGACCAGGGCCTGCTAGGATCTGCAGTTGAGTGGCTGACCAATTTTCAGTCATCCTCCTGAGGTCACATTCTGTCTGGGAAAGTCAAGAGACTTGAGAGCAGAAAGCTGTACAGGCTGCATCCTGTCTCAGTTGGAGTTCTATTGCTGTGAAGAGACACAAGGGCTACCAGGACTACAGCAACTCATTTATTTTTTTTTTAAACATTTATTTATTTATTATATACACAGTGTTCTGCTTCCATATATACCTGCACATCAGAAGAAGATACCAGAGCTCACTATAGATGGTTGTGAGCACTATGTGGTTGCTGGGAATTGAACTCAGGACCCCTGGAAGAGCAGCAGACAATGCTCTTAACCGCTGAGCCATCTCTCCAGCCCCAACAGCAACCCTTATAAAAGAAACCACTTGGGGGGCAGGGGAGGCTGGCTGCCTTACAGTTTCCATCGGAGGTTTTAGTCCATTGTCATCACAGTAGGGAGCATAGTGGCATAGTGGCATAGTGGCAAGCAGACATGGTGCTGGAGAAGTGGCTGAGAGTTCTGCATCTGGATCCACCAGCAGCAGGAAGAGAGTGACAATGGGCCTGGGTTGGGCTTCTGACACCTCAAAGCCCCCATCTGCCCACCCCCCCCACACACACTGGGTGACACACTTCCTTGAACAAGACCACGCCTCCTAGTCCTTCTCAAGTAGCTCTACTTCCCAATAGCTAAGCATTCAAATACGTGAGCCTATGGGAGGCATTCTTATTCAAACACCTCAGCGAGTGGGGGCTACAGAGACAGGAAGGGCGGCTGCACCTGTACGGTATGGTGGAGAGTGAGAGCCCAGTGCTCCATAGCAGAATTCCCTTGTCCTAAGACAGCCCATCCTGTCCACCTAAGTCAGAAGACAAGCCGTCTTGGTCCCCACAAGCCCCTGGGGGGGCAGACAGCTGAAGTAGGTGTTCCTCTATGTGAAGACAGTACAGAAAGCTCTAGATAAGACAACTACAGCAAACCTCACCATCGCAGAAAGCATGTCTAGAATCCCATCAGGGATGGGCCAAGCTCGGTGGCCACAGAAGTCCAGCCCATGATAATGCCACTGGCACAAGCCTAAGTCACACCATGGATGGTCATCGGAAAGATGAACATTAACTGAGCTGGAAACGTGGCTAAATTAGTTGGTGGAATGTTTGCTTAGCAACTCAGTGAGTTCAAGACTACCCTGGGCTACATCAGGGTTTGTTTTTTGTTTTGTTTTAAAGTTAATCTCATGGTACCATTGCTCTAGAAGAGTATATGCTCCATGCCCAAGGAGACAGATACTACCACGGTGGATAGTTGCAGAACTGTTTCACAACAGTATGTGAAGGGTGGTTATGGTAACCTTCTATTCAGAAACAGAGAACAGGCTGGGGTGGGACCTCTGCAGGGGGCAGCGGCCAAAGCTACACAGGAATCTGGATGCCTAGGGACAAGCTCTGTGAGGTCTGGCCTGTGGACACATGAGATAAAGGCAAACAGAGGACGCTGACCACACACAAGTGGTCTTTGTGTCACAGAGACTACAGAGTGACAACAGGAAGACTCTCCCATGTGATCCAGACTGCCTTGGGGTGAATGAGTGAACAGGAAGAGCTGAGCCACTGGTGTAATGGGATCACAGATTTGTGAAGGGACAGAATCACCTGACCCATTGTCCCAAGCGGACTGACTGAAGTAAGGAATTCAAGACTAATAATAAATCACTGGCCAGGTGGTGGTGGTGCACGCCTTTAATCTCAGCACTGGGGAAGCAGAGACAGGTGGATTGCTGTGAGTTCAAGGCCAGCCTGGTATACAAAGCAAGTCCAGGACAGCCAAGGCTACACAGAAAAACCCTGTCTTAACAAACAAACAACAACAAACCCAAAATAACAAAAAACAAACAAACAAAAAAAAAACCAACCAAACAAAATAGAATAAAGCAAGGGTTCGACACATGAGATCAAGGCGATGCAGTGTGAGGGTCTGGAACGTGCTGAAGAAAAGACCTCAGCCTTAAATAGTTTGCAAACAACAAAGAGCATTTATTCTGTAGGATCCAATGCAACATGTTGGGGTCACCATTAAGACACAATGGAGACCCTACTCCCTACTCCCCACCCCCGTGAGCTTGTAAGCTATTTTTAAAGGCTTTTAGGGGAATTCCTAAGTGGAAGAAGGGGAGCTAGGTAATCATTAGCATGTTGGGATCAACCTCTCAGACAGGATGGCTGGCGATCCCTGGTGAACTCCGTGAGCTGGCAGGCTCCTTTTACAAGCATTTAAATTCCAAAGGGGGTTAAGTAATCATTTAAACTTGAAAGCTCAGGCAAACTGAGTAAACACATGGGCTACTCTGGCCAGGTCAAGATTTCATCATGAGGCAGATGATTCCAGACCAAAAGTATTATCTTTCTCTTTCTTAACCAATTACACCAGCAGGGAAAAAAAAATTAAATTTATCTTTCTCTGGCCAGGTCGTGGCTGCCTTCTGGTTGGCTGCCAGCTCTTTGCAGCATTTCCAGTGACTACTGAGCCCACCTCTGAAGAATGGAGGCCCAGCCTGCTCTGAACTAACAGAAGCTGGCGCCTGTTGCTAGACGTACTGCGCCTGTTGCTAGACGTACTTAACCAGGCCTCTCATCTTAACCTTGGCATCATTCCTGAGACCACGGACCTTAAGGAGGCACCTCCTTGGAAATGTGGACCCCTGTGCCAGCCATGACTCCTATAAGCTTACCACTTACTCTCAGACTCCCCGTAACTGCACAGCATTGAGAGCCAGCCAGACTCCAGAAACCCCACAGAGCATCGCATTGGCGAGCCCCAGCTCACTGCACAGCCAGGATCCCCTACCCCAATGCTTGAACAGAGTCTACTGAGTCATGGCAGAGACCTTACAACATTTTGGGGGGGGCTGTCCATCCCTAATCAAAAAAGGGCCCTCCTAATGTAACTTGTCTTCCAGGTCCAAAGGGCAGGGGGCTGTCCTGATGAACGACTCCCCACTTTCTGAGACCCGATCATGAGCTACATGTAGTGCTAGACATGAGAAGCCCTCCGTCAACAGTGACAGTCTGGCAGGGATTCAGATCATTGGATCAGCCCAAGAGCAAGCATGAAGAAAGACATTCTGAACACGAGGCAGACATCTCCATCCTTGACTACTCAGACCTGTCCTGGCCCCAGGTGAGACCAAGGAGGAGACAGAAAGCCAAGGACCCCAGACACTGAGCAACAGCCTGGCCATTGCCTACTGGATGGTTTCTGGCCTTGGGGACAGCTAAGACATCACCCCAAACCATGGACTTCCCAACCACTAACTGTCACCATGCTGGACATAGCCTGGACTTCTGAGGACACACACCTTCAGCTACCAGAAGCATGTGTGCCCTCACCCCCAACTCCACTTAATGGATTGGATGATCCCGTGAGCGGGCATCGCTGGAGGAGAGAGAACTCTGAAAGCATACACTAAAACATTGTGTCGGCCAACACACATACGCTGAATATGCTCCTAGTCCCCTCCCCCAACAGCTGGCTTCCTGTTGCTAGGTCTTGGTCCAAATCCTACCCTACCTAACCCAATCTCCCACCCAGCCTCACTTTTTCTGTCTCCACCCTGCCCGGGGTCCTGTGAAGCTTCTTCCTAGGGCCAGCCCACGTCACCACCATCATCTCCTTAGACCACCATGAAGTGGATCAGGTGCAAACTCCTATAAAGAATGAAAGTGCGAGTCTCAGAAAAGGTGGCAGAGACTTGGCAGCCCACATCACCGGAGGGGGTGGGCGGGGCTCTGCAGAAGAGAGTGAGAAAGAGGGAAGGGGAGGGGAAAAACAGCCTTGCCAGGCAAAGGGGCCTACTGTTTAAGCTGGTTCTTGTGCCCTGGCTTCCTCCGGAAGTATCATCAAGAAGCCAGACAAGGGCCCCAGGGTTCTGCTACAGGGCCAGCGTTCAGCAGGTGGCCATTAATATTGGGAGAGAAAGCACTTCCTGAGATCTAGGAATAGAATATTGGAAGATGTGTCTCTAGGTAAAAGCAGATAGGTCGGAGATGTCCTTCTAAAAACTGGGGCTCAGCCGGGCCTGGTGGCACATGCCTTTAATCCCAGCGCTTGGGAGGCAGATGCAGGCTGATCGCTATGAGTTCTAGGCCTGTCTGGTCTGCAAAGTGAGTCCAGGACAGCCCAAGCTACACAGAGAGACCCTGTCTCGAAAAACCAAAAACCTAAAACAAAAACAAAAACAAAAAACTGGGGCTATAGCTCTTGAGATGAGAGCCAAAACAAGATGACTGGGCTTGAGCCTCTGTTCATACCCACGGAGTGGAGTGTAGGAGGCAGCCCTACACCCAGAGGATATGGGAGAACCAGATCTGTCCAAACCAGAATTGCAATAGCCTCCTTCCCAGAAACCCTGTCTTATCGCCTCACCTCAAGAAAGACCTGACAACCAGAAGGGCTAAGGGCTGGTGATGAGGCATCCACGGTCTAGTACTGCCTCAGCCCCGCTGCAGCGGAGATCCCATGAGCGCCTAGGGCTTCGGGATGCAGTCCGTCCCCTCACTCCTTCCGGAAGCAACCAGAACCTGCGCACTGGTCCTAGTATCAGTGGTTGCCACAAGCCCTGGCGCTTCCACCCTCCCCAGGTCTGTCATAAAAGAGATCGCAGACAAGCTGCACCACAGGCTAGGTGGAAAGCAGCCAGCCACGCCAGCGCTCGGGTGCCACATTTGGGGTACTTAGGACGGACTCGGCCCGGCTTCTGGGAACCACTGGGGATCGTCCCCCTGGGCATGTGGCTCGGGACTCGGGGTCTAAGTCTAAGAGGAGCGATTGCGCAGCAAGGCCAAGGGCGCATCCTCCGCAGAATCCAAAAACCAGCAGCTTCTGTTGTCCTCCCTACCCGCCAAAGACCCGCCCACAGCCATTGAAACGCCCCGCCTGCAGCCCGCCCCCGCCATCCGCGCCCCGCTTTGCCTGCCCGGGAATCTCCAGACTGTAGTGAGCGCCAGGACCTAAGGTTTCGGGATATCTTCGGGGCCGCTTCTCCCGGAGGTGAGTCCGCTGGCCCGGCTTCAGGTGTCCACGCGTCACGCGAGGGCCGTGCTTCGGCGGGGAAGAGTTGGGAGAGAGCTGGCGGCCTTGGTCACAGCGTGTAGGATCTGGGATCCCGGCTCTGGTACCCGGGTGCCGAGTGCTTGGAGCCTGCGAGGCCCCCTGCAGCGTGCTCCATTCCTACCATCCCTCACCCCCACCCCTACCCCCCACCGCCAGTCCTCCGCAATTGTTTCTAGAGAAGCAATGGCCCCTGCTGAGCCCTCACTGGGTGCCCCTTTCTCGACTCTACCAACGCCTGTCTGCTTGGGCTCTCCAGCGCTACACCCTTGTAAACTAGAGCGTAAGACGCTGGGCCCTCTCACTAGGTGGATCAGTTGCCCAGAGGCTGGACCCTCCCGGGAGAGAGGAGAGCAGCTCTTTGTCTTTTCCGGGAATTTGCATACCAATACTGACGTTCGGAGCTTTATGCTTGGTTCCTTGCTAGCACGATATATCTGAGCAGGCTTCTTTCTCTACCCGCTGCGTGCCACTAGACATCTGCTTTCCGCAGGTGAGCCCTGTGCGTTTGAGGAGGAGTTTCCTGGGCCCTAGGAGGCCCTTCCCCTTTACCTGCAGACGGTAGCTGTGGGCAGACTCACCACACTGGACTGGTTTCCAAACCATTGCACCCGTACCTTCATTAGTCCACCGGTGGAAGATGGGTTGCCTCCTGGACCCGTTTGTGTTGCTGTGCTTGCCACAGCTTCCTGGTAGACAGCTGAGGGGTCGTTCGTTCCAAAACCTCACTGTGTATATAGAAAAGACAGGAGAAGCGGGGACAGGCCCTGCTGGGCACGGAATTTGGCTGTCTGGAACTTCTACCCACTACAAGATGTCAGCAAGGTTCAAGATAGGAGAGGGTCAGTCCCGGAGGACACAACTTAATCTCCCACTGCACCCCCTTCCTCTAAGAGGACCTCCCCCAATCTGTAAGCCACCCCCATTCCTCTGTCTCTGGAATGCCCCTCTCCCACTCATCAGATGGCACAGTCTCCTCCCTTGCCAGGAGGACAGGGGTACTCAAAATAGGACATTGAAACCCAGCAAGCTGGTCCTTTCTCCAACTTTCTCTACCCTATGCCGCAGACTCTTGCCCAAAGGGCCCAGAAAAGCCCCAAGGTCCTTCTGGCTGGCTAGTGTGCTGACTACTACAGGTAGCTCGTGTCGCCCTTCTGAGCAACTGGTAGGAAAATGGAGTTATCTTCTGGAAATGGGTCCTGAGCCCCCATCTCAGAAGGGCCCAGCCCCTGCGCGTCCACTGCTAGGGAAGGCTTAAGCTTCACACTTGCTCATTTATCTGGCCACTGCCCTGACCTCAGGTCAACTCCCTAAGCCTCCACTTCTATGGCATTCTGAGAGTTCTTGGTCCCCCTTACTTGGCCTTGGTTGTCCCCAAGTTTGGAAAGGGTTGTTAACTGGAAGGTACCATTAGAAGAATTTTGGAGAAAGAGTCTGCACTACCAAGGACAGGTGAAAGCCCTTTGTAATTGGCCACAGTAGCAGCAGGAGGAGGCCAGGTGTTCTGAGGTAGCGATTTGATTAGCAGCCCATGGAGCAAAGGAAAAATTCTGGCTCCCACAGGTTTCAAAGGCAGCAAGGGGCTTTCAGATAACATACGGTATATACTGTGAGGCAAGTGTGACTGTAGCACGTGGCTGGCTTTAGGCCACACAAATTGCTCTTCTGATTGGTGCAGGGGCCAGGAAGACACTAGGTAAGAAACTGGCCCTTACCTAAAGTTGTTTCAGTGGCTACCCCGAGGGCAGCAAGGAGTTAATACTGTTATCCTGTCCTGCCTGGGACCTGAATGCTAGAACCATTTACTTCGGGAGCATGTGGATCACTGGGAAGGCAAAGAGTGGCCAGGCCCTGGGTCTGGTGCTATCTAAGCCAAGATCCTGGGTGGTGAGTGTGTATCCTTGTTCTTAAACCAACTGCCTCTCTCCCAGCAGGCTTCATTGGCGTGTGAGCCTTCAGCAGATGTCTGTCACTTCCGGCATGAGGGTCTTCTTGCCTGTGCTGCTGGCAGCCCTTCTGGGTGTGGAGCAAGGTATGGAGCAGTGAAACCCCAGATACGGACAGCCTGGCTCTCCTTCTGACCTTTGTTCTTGTTTCCCCTGAGCAGATGTCCAGGGCTCCTCCTGAGCCAGCCCTCCTGTGAACTTCTGGCCGAGTTCCCCTGCCTCAGTGCTGGCCTCACTGTTGTCACCTTGTGCTTAAGGAGACACTTTAGCCCCTCTAGTACCAAAGTCTAATGTCACTTGTCATTGTCTTGTTTTGTTGTTGTTGGGGTTTTTTTTGTTTTGTTTTTTTTTTTTGGTTTTGGTTTTGTTTTGTTTTTGTTTTTGTCTCTGACTCAGGGATGAGCATGTTGTAGTCCCTCATTTTCTACAAAGGGTTGGGTATCAAGGGTATCAAGGACCGCACTGCAAAGGCACCCTGCCCTGGAAGGCTTTCCCCAGGGAGCAGGCAGGTGTCACCTACAACGTGTCCCTTTTGCAGCCCATTCCCTAGTGTGCTTCACCTGCAACGATCAGACGAGCAATTGGAATTGTCTGTTGCCAACAGTGTGCGAGAGCTCAGACAATTACTGTGTCACGGCATCTGCTGCTGCAGGCTTTGGTGAGTGACGAGCCTTCTCCCTGGCCTGGGTCAGGGATCCACATGGCTTTCCCCATCTTCCTGTTGCCCATATGCCTGTCCCCTCAATCTCACTTTCTGTACAGGGAATGTCAACCTTGGCTACACCCTGAATAAGGGCTGCGCCCAGTTCTGCCCCCGTGAGAACATCAACATCAACCTCGGTGTGGCATCCGTCAATACCTACTGCTGCCAACACTCCTTCTGTAATTTCAGCACAGCTGGCCTCGGCCTTCGTGCCAGTATCCCACTACTAGGCCTTGGAATTCTGCTCAGCTTGCTGACTCTGCTTCAAGTGGGCCCTTGACCTATGTATTTCCCGGATCCCCCCCAGCTCAGGAAGAAACCCAGCCCTTTTTAGGTTCTAGGGGACCCTAGGAGCCTTCAGCTCCTCCTGGCTGTGTCTAGTCCCCTTCCACACTTTCTCAGCATCGGGGCTAAGCACCAAATGCATCTGATCTACTCCGTTGAAATGGGACTGGCTGCACTTGCTTCCAGAGCCAATCCTGTGGCCTCCCTTGGGGAGCCAGGAAAGGGGTAAAGCTCTCCTTGGAGTCTCGGGGTGCCAGGGCCAGGCCTGAATCCTGTGGCTACACTGGCATGGATATCTAACCCAAATGAATGTACATCTGTGTGCTCAGTCTGTCTGTGTGAGTGAAGCCGCTTGCATTCTGGAATGGGCAAAGGGGACCTGGAAGATGCTAAGGCAGAAGGCCTCTGTCTACCACAAAAGCCCTTTCCCTGGCATGACTGTGCCCATGTTGTACGTGATTCAGGAGGCTCTCCGTGGAGGGCCACCACTCCTCCAGAGGAAGGCTCCTACCCCTGGGTCAGCTGAGTCCCTACTTACCCTCTTCTGCCCACACTAGCTTCCTGCTGCTGTTCTAGTGCCTCAAATAAACAGTTCACACCCATTCCTGCTCTGGCCTGGATGTCCTTACCCTTCCTCCTCCTTGCAGAGTCCTTCTTCCCCTCTGGTCCCAGGGGACCTGAGAACCCTGCAAGTGCACGGCTCTGCCTAAGATCCTGAAAGACCAGCCCGGTATGGTGATGCTTTGCTTTAATGCTGGCGAAGCAAAAGCGGACGGATAGGTAGCTGTGAGGCTAGCCTGAGGTACACAGCGCATTCCAGGGATTCAGGCCCATTCAGTGAGATGGGCTCTGAGAGAAAGGAAGGAAGAGGAAGAGGTAGAGAGACAGAGAGCCTAAAAGGGAGCTGTCCCAGGCTGTAAGTCAGCGGAAGAGTACAGCAGCAACCCAGACAGGTGGGCCAGCCAGGCTGATCCCACATAATTCCTAAGCTTCATCTGCCAGGGACTTGGGAGGCCTGCTGTGTGCCACCTGCCCTTCACAAGCCACACTGTGCTTCAAGTCATGGAAGTGTGGCCCAGGCAAGTAATGTGTCCACCCCATAACTGGCTCTATTTGGGGGGGGGGCGAGGTGGTGGCTGGTGGGGGGGGGGGGTGTGTGTCTTTAGCCATCCTGACTTAACTTTTGTTGACCAGGCTGGCATCCAACTCACAGAGATTCACCTGCCTCTGTAGTGCTGGGATTAAAGGCGTGCGCCATCACTCCTGGCCTCTTTTCTGGTATTTTCAGACTATGTTAGACTAACTTTCCTCTCGAGTGCCGGAATTAAAGGCACGCACCACCACTCCTGACACTAAGTAAGACTTCTTGTTTCTGAGGCAGGATCTCGCTTGAATTCTGGGTAGTGGGGTTACAGACAGTTGCTGCTACACCTGGCTTAATGGGGTTCACTGCTGTTGCGTGTTGAGGGAAGGACTAATACAGCGCCATATCCTGAAGCAACTCTGCTTGGGTCTGGGTCCCTGAGGAGCCTTTTTCTCAGATTTTTCCCAAGTCTCTCGGCTGGCGGGTGATAGCACAAAGGGATATGATCCATACAGTTCCTGCCTATGATCAGTGTCCGAGGGATCTTGCCCAGTGGGAGTCACACGGGGACATCATAGAAGCTCAGGCTGGTCTTCTGAAATCTGTGAACACAGTGGCTTTGTTAGCACCGTGGTTCTCAAGACCAGGATTCCCAGGACCCAAACCCTGAAGGTCGAGGAAGGAACTAGCCTCATAACAGGTGGTGCTACCCAGGCCCATACTGAGAAAGGACAAGCCTGGGGAAACCTCACCAGGAGAGCAACTATGGGGCCTCTGAGACTCAGGACAGGGGGTTGCTTTGTTACTGGACAAGGCAGTAAAGAAACGTGGGAGTTAAGTCTTCAGCAAGAAGTTTGGGCTGCCACTGTGGTGTTCATGACAGATTTGAGTAACTTTCCTAAAGACACTGGCCTGTGGTCCTAGCAGCTCCAGTTACTCTGGGTTAGACTCCTGAGGCATGGGAGCTGGAAGGGCACCAGGCAGTGACAGGGACACCTAATAACCTCTAGGTTCCTCTCTGTCTTAATTCCCTCCTTGTGTCACGAGGCTCCAGAGTTGAGGCCGCTTGTGGTCTGGGACCCTTGAACAACCCTTTTGCTCTAGGTTTCAGGATTGCATCCTCTCAAGGCTAAAAATTGGGACAGCGGGTGGACTGGTCTGATTCCTCCCAGAAGGGTGGGCAGAGGGAGGAGAAAACTTCATTTAGGGAACACCCGAAGGCTAGGGCTGCTAAGAGGAGGGGACAATTGGAGGAGAGGGAGGTGCCAGGGGCCAAGTTTCACTTCCTAAAGAGGGAAGAGAAGGTGCCCCAGGTTTGAGTTTCACTTTCCTGAAGTTTGGTGGCAAGAAATGTCAGGGGAGGCCCGGCATGGGGAGGGGAGGGGAAGGAGAGGGGAGGGGTGTATACTACATTTCCCAGAGTTTGGCCCAGGCTTTGAGGTGAGGTGCTGGGTGGGTGGCCACCAGCCTCTGTCATGCTAGGTCAGATTCAGACCTTCCCCAGAATATCTCTTTTATGAGTTCCTGGTCCTGGCCAGCCTTCCTATTATTGCTGCTAGTTAGTAAATACTCACTGGGGCTTTGCCAGTCTTACCGTGCCAGCTGTGCCCCACCACCCAGCGTATGCTTACCGCTTACCCTCCTCCCTTCCATCCCAAGGTCGTCGAGTGACAGAATATTGAAACCTGAGGACCTTTCTCCACATTCATACAACAAACTGAGCATGCTCAGGCAAGGTTGAAGTGCAAGCCTAGAAAAACCTTCCCTACTTGGACTTCATCTAATGAACAGAGCATGTGCAGGAAAAGCTCCCCCCCTTCCCCCACCCCCAACTACCAAAGTACAAAAGTCAGAGGCGTGTAAAGGCCGTGTAAAGGCCTGTACTTCATGACAGATGCTTTGGGAGCCCCCTCCTCAGTTCACTAGCCCACTCTCGTTCCTGGCCTTGTGTTCCCCTTCTAAATTCTATTTCTAATTCCGCTCCCCCCCCCCCCCCCGGAGATAGGGTTTCTCTGTGTAGCCTTGGCTGTCCTGGACTCGCTTTGTAGACCAGGCTAGTCTCGAACTCACAGAGATCCATCTGCCTCTGCCTCCCGGAGTGCTGGGATAACGGGCAAGCACCACCACGCCAGCCTGTGGAGGCATTTTCTTAAGTGAGGTTCCCTCTTCTCCCGGATGACTTAAGTGTGTGTCAAGTTGACATAAACCTAGCCAGCACATGCCCTTACCCACTTTTCTTTCTCTCTCTCCCTCTCCCTTTCTCTTCCCATTCTCTCTCATTTTGGGTACCCGCCAGTGCTCAGGCTTGCCTTCACTGACACTAAAGCTGTTTCTCTGATCTCCATGCCTAAACTATAAAGGAGTTCACAACGTGTAGGCTTGCAGCTAATGTCCCAACAAGCCAAGTTCAGCCACCCATCCTCAATATGCCATTAAAAGAGCCAATGCAATCACCTTGGGAAGAGAGACAAAGTGAGGCTAGACTTCACTAAACCTATCTTTGGGGTCCTAACCTGGGGGTAAAGTATAAACAGAAGACAAACAATATGCGTAAGTGAGCAGTCCAGCCAAGGTATGACCTCCTCCCCCCTACCCCTACCCCCTCCCCTACCCCATGGACTCAGCTCCAAGTCTACAGTGTCTCACAAGTTATAAATCTTTCTCCAGGGGACAAGTTCTTCCTCCTATTGCCCATTGTTCTTCCAGCAGGAAGTTTCTAAGGAAATTCCAATTTCTTGGAAACCTTTGCTCTACTAGCCCTCTAGGCCAAGAGCGGGCGCAAATAAATTTCTCCCAGGCAGGTAGGTTCCAAAGGACTGCCTTGCCAGTCCAATCAAGTCTCCCTCTCAAACCTTAATTAAATGAAATGTCCTGGAGAGCTTCCTGCTTTCCTCCCAACTCTGGTCCTTCCCTACACACAGTAGGCCCAGCAATGACCTCTAAACATCCTCAGCTTGCTGCATTGGTGGCCACAGTAGCCTTGGCCACTTGCCTCAGCTTGTGGAAGCCCTGGGACCCTCTCCCTTTCCTTCTTCCCCTCTGACACGCCCTTACCCCCAACAAGTTTTCATGCCAACTGGAGACTGTGCCAACCCAGAGCACCCCCACCTCCACCCCAGGTAGCTCTTAGGCCTCAGAGGTGGCTGGCTGGGACCCAGTTGGTTTGGAAAGGCAGCCTGATTGCACATGGGCTTCTGGGCACACCCAGAACTCTCTTCTGTACTCCCAGACCACTGGAGAAATTTGGAAGGTAGAAGACAGAATTGTTGGGCCAAAAGCCTCAGGCATCTATCTATCTGCCCAGCAAGTGGAAAGGCTCTGTGGGTGACGGCTGGGGGAAGTCTTGCTCTAAGGCCACGGGCTGGGAGATGGGCCCCCAGTTGTGGCATGTGACTGTGGTCTCATGCACATCTAGTGACTTTAAGCTGATGGTTAGTAGTAGAGCCGGGCGTGCCACCAGTACCCTCTTCCCTTATCAGCTGAGTCCACCCGCATCCCTTTAATTAATAAACATGCAGAGTGGGGGCGGGGCAGGAAGCTGACCCACCCTATCCCAGGAGGCCGGTCCAGGGAAAGCGCTTCCAAACCCATCTCCAGGCCAAGCCCCACCGCGCCCCTTAGTGGCAGAAGCTTTCACAGCAGTCAGAGCGCATTTCAGCTTTCAAGTCAGTGGAATCAGGCTTCCCTTCAGTTCTGCGGACGAAGAAGATACTCCGCAGTGAGCACACGCTGAGGACTGTCACGCTAGCGTCACTGACCTTCCCTGTAAGCCAGAGGAAGATGCCCGATCCCTCCCGTACAACCCATAGCCGTCTCCAGGAGCTCTTGTGGGGGGTAATATGGGCACCTAGCGCTCTCGGGAAGACTTCGTCTGACCTGCCTGCATGCTTGGTAAACCCGAGCTGCTTAGAGCTGAGCTTTCACTCGGCAGGATCCTAGGATGTTCCCCCAGCCCAAGCTCCCTGCTCAGATTCTTAGAACTGCCCATGGACGACAGGGCACCCCAGGCTTCAGACTGGGCAAGAGGTGTGGAAAAGAGAAGAGAAAGTGTGGCAGGAGTGGAGGAGGCCAGGAGTTAGCTTTCAGTTTCCTGACTTTTGAAAGGGGGAGGGAGAAGAGGAGTGGCCCAGAATTTTGAGTTTCCATTTCCTGAAGTTTAGAGAAGGGAGGGGCCTGTGAAGGTCATTCAGTGAGAGGAAGAAAGCCTTGGGGGGTCGGGAGGTGGGGGCGGGATGACATCCGGCCAGGAACTGGAAAGTTGGAGGGTAGCCCAGGGAGAGGAGACCCGCCCCTCCCCACCCCCTCCCGGCCCCTGTCCACACAGAGAGGTCTGGTCCCCACCTCACAATCAAATGCTGAGTTCTGACCAGTATGGTGGGGCTCCTGGGCTCCCCAGTGGAGCCTCGGTCCTCCCTTCTTAGAGATGTAGGCAGACCTACCTAGAGGTTGGAGTCCCTGTATCCTTTCCCTACATCGCCTCTATCCACACAGCAGCGTTAGTACCCCTCTCTGTCCGCTAGGGCCTGGTCAGCAATCCTCAGAGACTTGGGGTGGGGGGTGGGGGACAGATACTCGGGTGGATGGGAGGGGCCAGCCCCCACAGAGGTGCCAAGGAAGGTCCAAGGATGCTCTTCTCTATCATCCCATTCCCTGGGCCGGAGGTTGGGTGGAGAGACTGGACTTTGGGTCGAATAACGCTGTCAGAAACGTCAGCCACTGAGATTCCATTTTACACCCATCAGAATGGCTAAGATCAAAAACTCAAATGACACCACATGTTGGCGAGGATGTGGAGAGAGAGGAACACTCCTTCATTGCTGGTGGGAATGCAAACTAGTACAACCACTTTGGAAAGCTATCTGGCGCTTTCTCAGAAAAATGGGAATAGGACTTCCTCAAGACCGAGCCATCCCACTCCTTGAAATATACCCAGAAAATGCCCTACCACACAACACGGACATATGCTCAACCATGTTCATAGCTGCTTTATACGTAATAGCCAGAACATGGAAACAGCCTAACTGTCCCTCAGTAGAAGAATGGACTAAGAAACTGTGGTACATTTACACTATGCAATACTACTCAGCTATTAAAAACAAGAATTTACGAAATTTGTGGACACATGGATTGATCTAGAAATTATCGTAATGAGTGAGTTCACCCAGAAGCAAAAAGAGACAAACGGTATATACTCACTTATATCAAAACACTAGTCCAAGGGATATTACCATGAAAATCTTTACTTACCAAGAAAGTGGGCCAGAGGAGAGGACATCCTATTGAGACTTTAGGCAAGAGTAGCATGGAAGAATGGGGAAATAGTAGGACCCACAGGGTCCTGGAAACCTACAAGAAGAACTTTATGACAGGCAGATCTGGATCCTGGGGTCCTCCTCAAACTAAGGCAACAGCCAAGGAGAATATAGGCAGTAAGCTTCGAACCCCTACCAAGACCTAGCCGACGAACAGGATATTCTCCATCGTTGAGTGGAGAGTGAGATCTGACTCTCACACGAACTCTGGTGCCCCTTTTCTGACCATGTCCCCTGGATGGGGAGACCTGGTGGCACTCAGAGGAAGGATAGCAAGTTACCAAGAAGAGACTTGATATTCTAAGAGCATATATAGGGGGAGGAGGTCTCCCTCAATCACAGACATAGGGGAGGGGAGAAGGGGAGAAGTGGGAGGGAGGGAAGAATGGGAGGAAACAGGGGAAGGGCTAACAATCAAGATGTAATATGAATAAATTAATAAAATTAATTTTTTAAAAAGTGGAAAAAAAAAGAAACGTCAGCTTTCCTCCAGGGTCACCCCACTTTCTGCTCAGAACTGATGATGTGGGGTGGTACTGGAAAGTTGGGGAGACTTTGACAGAGCCTCTCTCAGCTCTTAGTGAACTCAGCTTCAGAGGCTAGGGAAGGGACTCTGGCCCGCTCGAGCGTGGCAAGCATGGCACCGGCAGGCCTTGTCCTTCTCCCCGATCCCCTCTGCCTTGCTACAGACCCTTAGATTATATTCCTCAAGCTAGCCACCAAGGTCTAGTTCCTTATGTGGCCAATTCCTCCTCCTGAGGCTGGCTACCAAGGTCCAGCTATCAAAGTATTGAAGTCCAGCAATCAATCGGAAGACCCCTTTGGCTCACCTAATTAATATGCCCAATTAAAATTCAACCTCATGCTAATTCGGCTTTTCCCATTTTGTCTTTATAAACAGACATTCGCCTATGGGCCACATCTGTCTACTCTCTATTCAGAGGCAGTCCTTTGTCTCCCAGGACCAATACTCCTCACCACACTCCTTGCCCCCGTGCCCCCATCTCTCTTGTTCGTGTCCCCTTCTCCCTCATTCTCTACCTCCTGTTTTTGTCCCTTATCCCGGCCTGTCCCTCTAGAGCAAATAAATCTCCTTTGTGCTGAGAACTTGGTCTTGGGAGTCCTGAGCCTTTAGGTATGATCCTGGAAAACTCAGAAGCCACCAAAGCCAGTGGCTTTCAGGCTCTCATCCCTGTAATTAAATAAAGAAGTTCACAGACCACAGAGTTTTAGCGATAAGATCATTGTAAATTCGTAAGTGGGATCTTAAGAGACAGAGCGCAGAGCAGACCCCAATAAGCAGGGGGTGTCTCTAGGAATGGGCTGCCATCAAGCTGCTAGTCTAGGCGCTTTTTGGAGGAGGAATGATGGCCAAAACTGGGGTGAGACACAGAAAGAGGGAGAAACTAGTCAGTCCAGCTGGTCCAGCCAAGAGGTATCCAGGTCCCTCTCTGCAGTTTTGGGTTCGTTCTCACATATAACTTCCAAGCAGGAGTGAGAGACCAGGGGCCAGAAACAAGAACTCTCTTCTGCTGTCTCTGACATTCTTGGGACAGCTGTTTTGGGGGTCCCAAACAAGTTCCCACATTATGACCCCATTAAGGGTCATGTAGTGGCCAGATCACCTCTGTTCTTAATCAAGTGAACACCTGTGTTCCCTCCTATGCCCACAAGCTGCTCCTTCCCAGTGCTGCCCTCCCTCTCCCCCCAGGTTCCCGAGTCCAGTCTCTGGTATCACTTTTCGTGGACCTTGGCTCCTCACTGCTTGCTGGAAAGCAGCCTCTTCCTTGGAGGGTCCTGAGTCAGAGTTTGGAATCCAGAGGATCTCCCCCAGCTCTAACTTTTAGGGAAGAGATGTAAAGACGGGCGCCCTGCTCATCCTCCTGTTCTCACCTTTATCCCAACCCTGGTCCTGATGAGGGCAGTAGCATTACAGAGATCCATAGCCTTGGGGGCCACTGAAGATGGACCCTGCCATCATGATGGACTCTGAGCCCCATCTCTTAGTCAAAGAATAATAGAATCTAAGTTCTACCTCCCCCTTTAAGAAGCCCAATACTATTAATCTGCTGAAGGAATTTAGCAATACAATGGTCTTTTATGGCATACTATGATATCCACAGACTAGCGCCTGATTCAGTTCTCATCAGAGAGCTCTTTTCTTACAGTAGAATGGAATTAACATGGAGATCCACAACTGAGTAGAGAATGAGAGACTTGCGAGCACTCAGTCCTGAATGGGATGTCTTCATCAATGCCCTCCCTCTCAGGGCTCTGAGATGTATGCAGAAGGTTGGTGGGAGCCAGAGGGGATGGGTGAATCCAAGGAAGAGCTGAGACACATAGCAACTCACGGAGACCCTAGGAGCACACATAAGTTGTCAATCAGATGAAGCCCCAGCACTGAGAAGGGAAAGTGGACATGGACTCCCACCCCTAACCAAAAACCTATCTGCAATCGATATCAGATGGAAAAGGGAAAAATATGTTTACTCCAGTGAAGGCTCACTAGTCTGTTAGCCGCATGTCAGGGCAGGTCCATGCCCAGGAGTGGTTGGCCAACACCAAACTCCATGGCATTTTTGTGGACTTTTCATCTCATTCTGCTTTGTTGGGGCATATGTTGCATATTGGTCACTTTGTTCTTGTTGTTTTGTTTTGTTTCCTTTTCAAGACAGGCTTTCTCTTCCGTGTAGCCTTGGCTGTCCTGTACTCAATTTGTGAGACCAGGCTGCCCTCAGACTCACAGAGATCTGTCTACCTCTGCCTCCTGAGTGCTGGGATTAAAGGCATGTGCCACCAAGTTGGGCTCATATTGGTCATTTGCTTATTTATTTTTATTTCTCTTTTTGTGTTTTCCTGTGGGTATTTTTGTATGTTTCTTTTGGTTTTTTTTTTTATATTGTTTGGATTGTTGATGTTTTTTTAAGGCAGAGAATGGACATAAAGTTGGGTGTGTAGACAAGTGGGGAGGATCTGGGAGGAACTGAGGAAAGGGAAATGTGATAAAAATATACTGTTTGAAAAAAATTTTTCAATTAGAAAGAAAGCTGCTTGTAAAATGGAATTTCTCAAGAGCAAAGTAGTATCTGAAAAACCACTTTCACATAGTATGGAAAAAAACTAGGGCAGGCTACAATCTGTTCTCACGAGGTATGAGGCATGGCAGCTTACCCTGTGAAAACAGTAAAAGGATGTGGGCAACTGCCCTTTTGCCTGTGGCCTCAGGAGGTAGGTCTCAGATTAGGTTGCTCTCTAGGGCTCTGAAGAGGAGCTCAAAAGAAGGATGCCTGTAGAATTTTCCAGTTGACTTAGGGAGGAAAGGGTGATGGGGCTGAGGTTCTGGGAGTCTTAGAATTTCCATTTTTCCATGATTCTCAGGGCAAATTGTCTTACTCTGGGTCGGCTTCTCCAGCTGGGCTCACTTCTGGGGGGGGGGCATAGATTTGGGAGGACTGAAGGTGAGGGCAAACTTGGCCTGACATTCTTGCCTCTGAGATACAAGCAGGGTCCTCCAGCTTCCTTCCAGAAGATCCAGGGCTTGTGAATGGGTAAGGGAGCCTGTGCCCAGGGGCAGGGTAGCCTGAGGGTTTCTGGAAGATTCCCAGGCCCTCTTTGGTATTGGCCACTCCTGTCTCATTAAACAGTGCCCTTGCTCAGCCTGTGTCCTGCTAGCCTGCCCCTTTACCTGCCCTTCAGGGACAGGCTCCTTCCAAGTTGCTGGGCAGCAAAGAGGCACCTGTGGCAAGAGGTCAGAGCCCTAGGCTCTGGCCCTGAGGAGGAGTTCCAGCTTTGTGCTGAACAGGATTTGACCTTCCAGGATTAGGAGCAGGTGACACAGCAGCTCTCTAAGCAGTGTCTTCCACCTGAGAACCTTAGATAAGCTGGGCAAGGAATGGAAATGCTGGGCAAGGGACACATTTCTGCTATGACAGAGATGGTATTGGAAGGCTGGTGCTGTGTGGTCCGTTAAAGAATTCACCAAGACAAAAAGGCAGAGGTTAAAGGGGGTATTAGGGACACTGGCTCAGCTGCCATAGGCTGGATGGTGAAGAGGCACTTGCAGAGGCAATCCCAAGGTACCTATTTTGCAGGGCGCAGCATTCTACTCAAGCAGTTGGATGGCATTTGAATATCATGGTGCTCTGGTTGTGTCCTCCTCCTCCTCCTTTTATTAATTTATTCATATTACATCTCAATAGTTATGCCATCCCTTGTATCCTCCCACTCCTCCCTCCCTCCTGCTTTCCCCTTACTCCCCTCCCCTATGACTGTGACTGAGGGGACCTCTTCCCCCTGCATATGCTCATAGGGTATCAAGTCTCTTCTTGGTAGTCTGCTATCCTTCCCCTGAGTGCCACCAGGCCTCTCCATCAAGGGGACATGGTCAAATATGAGGCACCAGAGTTCATGTGAAAGTCAGTCCCCACTCTCCACTCATCTGTGGAGAATGTCCTGTCTATTGGCTAGATCTGGGTCAGGGTTTGATGTTTACTGCACGTATTGTCCTTGGCTGGTGCCATAGTTTGAGCAGGACCCCTGGGCCCAGATCTGCCCATCATAATGTCCTTTTTGTAGGTTTCTAGGACCCTCTGGATCCTTCTATTTCCCCATTCTCCCATGGTTCTCTCACCTAAAGTCCCAATAGGATGCACTCCTTGGAATATACCAAGAAGAAGCTCCAGCACACAACAGGGACATATGCTCAACCATGTTCATAGCGGCCTT
This sequence comes from Acomys russatus, assembly GCF_903995435.1. Classification (NCBI taxonomy): domain Eukaryota; kingdom Metazoa; phylum Chordata; class Mammalia; order Rodentia; family Muridae; genus Acomys; species Acomys russatus. The sequence continues at coordinate 38,425,882 of NC_067153.1, forward strand.
ATTAATAATAGCCAGAACATGGAAACAGCCTAAGTGTCCCTCAGTAGAAGAATGGATAAAGAAACTGTGGTACATTTATACTATGGAATACTACTCAGCTATTAAAAACAAGGAATTCCCAAAATTTGTGGACAAATGGATTGAAGTAGAAATGATCATAATGAGTGAGTTCACCCAGAAGCAGAAAGACTCAAATGGTATATACTCACTTATATCTGGACACTAGCCCAAGGGGCATGTCCCATGAAAGTCTATCTTCTAGCGAGAGACATATGTGGAGCTCACGTCTGGGTAGACACCTTCCGATCTTGCTGAGGAGTGAGGATTGTCTGAACAAGACAGGCATAGCTCGCTAGGGGGGAGGGGTCACACTTCTGAGAGTCTGAGTTACTAATGAAGTCAGGATGCCCTGAGACATTGAGGGTGAGGACAAGGAGGCAAAAAGCAAGAGCCTCCTTCTCCGTGTCCTTCATATAGGCTGCCCCCAGAAGGTGTGGCTCAGATTTAGGGCGGGTCTTCCCAGTTCAAGTGATCCAATCCGGAAAAATCCCTCATGGGCGTGCCCAGCTGTTCGGGTTTTAGTTGATTACAGATGTCGTCAAGCTGACAAGATTAGCAATCATAGTCTTGAGCCTAGTCACCGTGGATTTGAGGAACAGCCAACACTGGTCCATTAACATCTTCATGACAACGATTTGACCCCCCGCCCCAAATGAGGACAACAGTCTATGCTGCCCAGGCTGTCCCTGGAACAGAAGTCACCATGTGGGAATCAGCTTGTCTGCTTGAGTCATGACAATAATAATTTGTTTCCACTTAGGCAAGATAAAAAGGGGAAATTATGGAGACTTTGGGAAGAAAGAGAAAATCCTAGCCCAGGAGTCTGATTGAAGCCTCTCACAAGCTCAAAAGCAAGAGTTCAGTTCAGCCATTAAACCTTCCCAGACAAGCAGGCATACTTTAGCTTACTAGAGATCTGCCAAGAGGCCTATCTACCGATCAAAGAATCACCGTTTATGATGCCTCTGAAGTTATTTTGGCTAGAAGCCACTTTTACAGCCCCAGCTGTAGGAAAATTTTGGTCAGTTTTCCTCCTTAGCTGCAGTACAGCCAGTTCCTAGAGAAGGAACCCTGGGCTCCCTCCCCTCTTTCTTCTTCCAGTCCTGATCAGTTGCCTGATCAGCTTGGACGACCCAAGAGATGAAGTGAACTGGAAGGCATTCTGCATCCAGCAGCAGAGATCCTGCTCTGGACCTTCCCAGAGCTAAGACAGGCAATACCAGTATAGGAAAGCAGGCAAGAGTAGCATATTACATCACTTTTTGATTAGCCAAACAAAACATTTCTAGCTGGCCTTTAATTTGATTGACCCTGCAGTTGGGGGCTTTACAGAATATCCAGGCAATAAAGTATACAAAGGTAGAGAAAAGAAGACATACAGACATAACAATGTAAGAAGTTATTCTGACCTTGCAAAGTGTCAGTATAGTATTGAATCCTTGGGAGGCAGAGCCTAAGAACCTGAACTTAGCTTTACCTTATGATCAAGATGGAGACTAAAGACAAAATGGCTTCCGTTGTGTTAAAGACGGAAAGCACGTGTCAAAAGGAGAGCTACAGCTATGCTAAAAAGTAAAGTAGGTCTCAACAGAGGGGCTATGGTTACACAAAAAGTTAAAACAGACCTCAACAACTTGGCAGCTTACAAATAACTATAACTCCAGTTTCAAGTGATCCAATGGCCTTTTCCAGCCTACTCAAATACTGCATGCCATGGTGTATATACATACATGCAGACAAACATTCATACACATAAAAGAGAAATAAATCTTTCTTAAAAATATTCCAGCACCCCAGGCATGGTGGCATGTGCCTTTAATCCTAGCACTCAGGAGGCAGAGGCAGGAAAATCTCTGTGAATTCAAGGTCAGCTTGGTCTATAAAACAAGTTCAGGATAGCCAGGGGTGTTACACAGAGAAACCCAGTCTCAGGAAAAAAAAAAAAAAGCCAAATATATTAACACAATAAACATTAGTTTATGGCCATTCTACCTTCTCTATTGAAAACCTGCAGTTTCCCAGGACTATTGCCAGAAATGTTATTTGCATAAAAGACACCTGTGCAACCCTAGCAGCACTTGGTTTTATTTTATCAAATTATAATCCCATCCAGAGCTACCTCTTAATCTTACTCATTAAAAAGGTCAAAGAAAGAAAAGGTTTCTTAGCAAGAGTTGAAATTTAACTTAAAAGCAGGGCATGGTGGCACACGCCTTTAATCCCAGCACTTGGGAGGCAGAGACAGGTGGATCTCTGTGAGTTCGAGGTCAGCCTGGTCTACAAAGGGAGTCCAGGACAGTCAGGGCTAAAACGGAGAAACCCTGTCTCAGGGGGGAAAATGACTTAGAAGCCAGATGATGGGGTGAAAGCCTGCTAGCTCAGAGAGGCAGACAAAGCACCCAGCTGACCTTCCTCTGATTAAAGGTGTGTGCTAAGGTTGAGCCACAATATAACCAGCAACAGGGTTTCCAGGAAACAACACAATCTCAGGGTTCACAGTGTAATCAAATGTTACAGCTTTCCACCAATCAGGATTCAGGGGTAGGGACCTTTTCTAGGGACATCTCCCTATATGGTACACTTATCCTGTTCCCATCGGTTGGTTTCTCCAACTGGGACGAGGCAGCTGGCTTAGCATTCATGTCTCAACTTGCCAATTAGGATGTCAGTTACCCACGTGCGTGTCTTAGGATGTCAGTTACCCACGTGCGTGTCTTCTTCTGCCAAGCAAGATGTCAGTTACCCAGGGAGGTCTTGGGAATTTAAACTTTATATGACCCCTATTCAAAACGGAAGTTTTATTCCAAATGGCTTTGGCTTGGTTCCTTCTCAAAATGTCACACATGGCACTGCTGCACCGTTTACACCACTCATCCCTGGCAAACTCACATCCATTTCTCTTGAATGAGGCACCTTATTTCCCTGAGCGCTATCCTTCTGCTTTTAATTTTAGGCCCATCCTACAGTTTGTTTCTGCATCAGGACCAAGGATCTGCTTTTACACATGTGGGGGTCCCTACAAGACTCAGGGGAGTTCTCAAGCAGCCACTGCCACTGAAAAGATGCCTTGAAGATTTGGGACAGTGCTCAGCTGGACCCTAATTTGGCTAGGGCTGCTTAACTATGTACACTTTAACCTCTGCCCTGTTCCTTTCTCACACCATACCTCTCAAGGTCACCTTAGGTTTACAAACTATCTGTTAAGCCTCCTCTTACCATGTGTGTATGTGTGTGTGTGTGTGTGTGTCTGTCTGTCTGTCCATGTCTGTGTGTCTGTGTGTGTGAGCGGATGTGTAGGCAGGGAAAAATGATCAGGATGAGGTACAAACTAATCAGAATGAGTCTGATTTTGGTATCAATCCTGGGCCAAGATGTCTGGAGTCTGACCCAGATCATTTTACTTGAGCCATATTTAAGCGCTGCACAATTTGGAAAAAGTCTTCAGATAACAATTTACCCAGCACCATGTGAACAGCCAAGATTAATAAGTGTTTACATTGAAACTCTTTCCATATGGCCTCGTCTATGAGATGGTTTCTTGTTGACCTAGAAACAATGCTCAAGATAAGGGTCTTGGGAGAATGACTAAGGTAGACACAATGCCTGTGGGAGTCAGGATTGTCCTGGCCCTAAGATGACACAGATGTCACTTAGGCTGTTGTAAAGTACAAGTTACATCTCTCACAAAGAAGAACTTTATAGCCTAGAAGCTATGTTCAAGGTTTTGAGAGGATAAGAAAGCATAAATTCTTGAAGATAGAGGCCGAGCCTGGTTCATCAGACAGCAAAAGATCACCAGGTTGTACACTACATGCAGTCCTGGAAGAACATCTGGGCACCTCCTTCCGCTGAGAGGTAAGCTGTGTGTTTTACTGTCTTGGCTTCTCCAGTGCTCATCTGTGTGCACAAGATCTACATGTGTGGGACTCTGCTGGCTGAGGCTGAAATCTGCCTTCTCTGGATAGTCATTTCCTGTTCAGTCTATGAAAGAGGCACTCCCTTTCCTAGCGGGGTCCTCACTCAGCGGATTTGGGAACACCAGATTTTGTAAGGGGTGCCCCATAGTTCTAGAAGTCACTACTTTACACATAGGATAATTAAGTACTGTTTTATCCTTTTGTGATAGGCCCAGTGATACTGACTGTAAACAAGGCACAGTATGTAGATTAAGCATCCTGGTACCCTTAGCCCTAAGGACTCAGACACATTCACTCTCATGACCCCTCCCCACTGCCCAGGCCTTATAAAGTTTGGTTTGTTTTCTCAGTCTACCACAACCATCTCAGACTTCTCATCCAGGGAAAAGAAGAGCTCCTGAGGGACACGCTGGCCTTCCATGACTTCCCACTGCTCAATGGAATAGGGAATTACCTGACCCATCATGGCAAGACCAGTGCAGACCAATGGGTAAGCACCTGCCCAGTCTGTTTCTCACAGGGCCTCCCTTCAGGCCTCAGCCTGGCTTCCCATGCCCAGCCTGTCAAGGTACAGGAAACAGAGAACTGTAACACTGTGGTACTATCACAAGCCTTTTGAACCCCCACCTATGTTTCCATTGCCTTCTTATTCTAACGATTTCATTGACCTTTAGTTGGTTTCGGGAGTTTGTTGGCTTTCTGTGCAATGACCTCAGCATGAAGAGCAGTAAGACTTTTATGTCTTGTGGGTTCCCAAGTCTCCACTGCCTATTGAGACCTGCAGCCTCATGCTAAAAAGAGCTAACGTGTAACACCGGGTGTGAGAATTCATTTCCCACCTCCTCTGGAGAGGTTGGAAACATGGCTTTGTGTCCATGCTACTAGCCTCACTCCTAAAGTACTCTAACACCCCCCCCCCCCCCGGTGAGAAACAGGACCTCTGCTCTCAAGGTGCGTCCATTTAGTCTGGAAGCAAGCAGGGCCCAGATTGAACCCCTGGACATGGAACCCAGACCTGCCATCATGAAACAACATACATGTGTGTTACTCAAGACAGCTATGGCTAAGACACAGGTGTAATGCAGACCTGCCTGCCTGCTGCTGGGTTACTTGTCCCTAAAGCCTGAGCTATGATCTGACTGCCTGAGACGGACAAAAAGACCAAATAACAGATACTGAAGATGTCACCAGGTGTCTAGAGCTAAAGGAGAGTGAATACTTTGGACTTGTAAATTCACTTCTTTCTCAGAACCTAAAATATTAACTTCTAGAGAAACCATAGGTTATGCACACTAGAGGTGTGTGTGTTTGTGTGTGTGTGTGTGTGTGTGTGTGTGTGTGTGCGCGCGCATATCATACCTATGCGTGTACATGACCTTTTCTCAGCATAATCAGATGCTTTTGGAAAGTGGAAGAACGGTCTGCCTGCCCCTAGCATCAGCTCTGAAGGAAGAAACCCAGCGGTACCCCTCTCCTATCTGGGTAACAGGACATAGAGAGCTATGTGGCTGGCTGAGAGGGCAGAGGTGTGGACTGGCAGGCAGGACTCAGTGTAGCAAAAGAAAAGTGGAGACCTTGGCTGGGAGAACACAAGGTTTATTAGACTCAACTTAGGGGAGGACATTGAGCCCCTGGGAATGCCCCAAAGACCTCAGAGACTTATGTATACACAGTGGTGGTATTATACCTTGGAATTCTGCCTCTTTTCTGTGCTGTCCACCTGCATCCAGGGCCAAGAACAACATGAAAATGGCATCCTGAAAGCCCAAGAGGCAAGTGGACACCTACCCAGCAGGGACTGGAACAAGGACTAAAAAAACAAGTTGTCTTACACCCTACCCCCACCACAGAGTACCTACAACCCACAATGCATCACTAGAGGGCTCAAGGGAGGAGTGATTACACATTGGGATACAAGGATGAGGGCAGGAGTAGCAGGAAGTGCCATCACAGCAAGGCCTGCAGGAGGACTGAGGCCAGGCTGCACAGAAGCACCCCTGCCAGGGTACAGGTGCTGCCCCCAGTGGGAACTGCTGCATTGCAGAGGTCTTCCTTGCAACAGGAAATGTTGGAGTGGATGTCAGCACCCATGATCTGCATATTTTCAAGAGGTATCTTATTCTTAGGGCAGGTGGGAAGGCAGTACTTGCTTCTTGCTTTCACTTTTTGAGAGCCTGCAAGACATCAAGGAGTGACCTCACAACTTATGCAGGAAGGAGTATGCCAAAGTCTGAGGCACATGGCACCAGGCCTGGGTGGCCCAGCCTTGTCTCTAAGGCATATAGAAACCAGACATGGAGGCTCATACTTGTAATTCCAGAATTTGGAAGATGGAGGCAGGAGGATTTTTATGAGTTCAAATGCAACCCGAACCACATGGGGGAGTTCTAGGCCATCCTGGGGCTGGAGTGAGACCCAGTCTTAAGAAACAAAAGAAAACAAACAAACAAAATCATGGGCTGGTGAGGTGGCTTGGTGGATAAACTCCTTGCTTGTGCAAGCGTGAGGAGCCCAGTTCCAACCCCCAGAGCCCTTCAAAGAAGGGCAGGATGGTGGCCTACTTGGTTTTTGTTTGTTAGTTTTCCACGACAGGGTTTCTCTGTATAGACTTGCCTGTCCTAGACTCCATTTGTAGACCAGGCTGGCCTCCGATTCACAGCAATCTACCTGTCTCTGCTTCCCAAATGCTAGGATTAAAGGCGTGCATTACCAAGCCCAGCAAGGTAGCCTACTTGTAATCTCAGTGCTGAGGAGGCAAAAAGGCAGATCCCTGTGGTAAACTCACTGGGTAGACTAGCTGAGCCTGTAAGCTTGGGGTTCAGTGAGAGACCCTGCCGCAGTAAAGAAAATAGATGTCAAGGAGGATACCTGTCAACCCCTAGGCTCCATACACTTGTACTCACAAGTGCATGTACACCCACACATATATACACACACGTGCACATACACACACTGTGTTGAGGGTTCCGTCAGTGAACTGCTTGCATGGAAGCCCAAGGACTCAAGTTCAATGCCCAGCACCCAGGTAAAGAGACAACCAGGCATGGTAGTTCTGCTTATGGACTCCGTGCTGAGGAGGAGGCAGGAGGTCCCAGGCACTCTCAACCAGCCCCCCCCCCCCCCCTCTCGCAGCCTACTTGGCAAACACCAGATCCAAGTGAGAGATCCTGTCTCAAAAACAACATGGTTGGGACTAGAGGAACGGCTCAGCAGTTAAAAGTGCTTGTTGCTCTTGCAGAGGCCCAGGGTTGGATCTTGAACCCATATTATGGTTTACAAGAATCCATAACCGCAATTCTAGGAGAACCACACTCATTCACATAAAATAAGATAAACAATTCTTTCTAAAAAGTAGGCTAGGGACTGGAGAGATGGCTTAGCAGTTAAGAGTATTGTGTGCTCTTCCAGAGGTCCTGAGTTTGATTCCCAGCACCCACATGGAATATGATAGTGGAATATGCTGCCCTCTTCTCCATGCAGGTATATATGCAATTCTCCATGCAGGTATATATGCAAATAGAACACGCATACATAAAACAAATGAATTTGAATAAAGTAAATTAAAGTAGACAGTGCTTAAGAAATGATACGTAAAGATGTCCTCCAGACTCTATATACATGCACACATATGCATCCACACTCATAGACAAACACATTCACTACACACACGCACACAGGGAGGGGGCTTGGCACAGTCTGATTTCACCCAGTGCCATAGCAGAAAGGGCAGCTAGCCTCTCAGATTCTGGCTGTTCCCACAGGCATCTGTACCAAAGGGGTTTGCTCCAGGAGATGTCACACTGTGGAAGGGAACAGGAAACTGAGCAGAGAGTGGGTCTGCTCCTGCCTTGTCTATCTGGAGGATATGCCTGGATGCTGACACTTCGAGGAATCTGGTTTGTCCCAAGGTCCCTTTTCCATCAACATCCCAGGCTCATTCCTTCAGCCTAAACTCCAGATTCCTTCATGAAATGCAAAGACTCACTAAGTGCTCTCAGGTCTCCGGGTCCTTCAGGAGCCAGTGAGACCCTAGACATAGAGTAGGGGCAGGAGCACCTCATGGCTGCACTGGTGAGGGGGGGAGAGGGTGATGATGACAACTGTGAATTCCACAGGGGCAGCCTGCTTTAGGACCACCTTCCAGCACATACCTGGACCCCAGGGCATAACCCCCACTTTGCAGGAGCCCCATTCCAGTTCCAGGAGACCCTTCGTTGTGCGGAGGGGAGCTATTTTTTTTTATATAAATAACTGGTCCATAGTGCCGAGATGTTTTCTTCCAAGCCACCCACACCCATCTTCATACAGACCACAGGGAACTCACCCACAGTCGCTTCCACATCCTGAGTGACACAGACTCCATCAGGGTAGGGGCAGGTAAGAGATTGGCAGGAAGCTTCAGATGTGACCCCCTGGCAACTGTAGCAGCGCAGTCCCTGAGCTGAGAAGGAAGCCAACACATGAGGGCCAGGGCATGGGCTTCTTCGCCTAGACCCCTCCCCTGCATCAGCTTTACTTCCACACAGCTGCTGGTCTATAGGACAGAGCAAGAACACTCCACCAAAGGGAACAGTGAGCCAAGAGCCCCTTGGTCAAATATGCTGGGTCCTAGCCAGCCCCACAGGAGAGACCTGGACCCCAAGAGGTATTAGGGAGACAGTACAGTCACCATAGCAGGAAGATGGAGACAGCTGATGTCAGATGACATGGTGAGGAGATGAGTGAGTAGGTACTGGGCAGCACAGGGCCAGCTGATGGGGAAGGCTGTTCTGACCTCCTTCCTCCATCCACCCCTGCAGAGCTGGCCCCTGGCCCTTGGAGCATGACATGCACTGGACTTCCCACAGGCAGTTCAAAGCTGAGGCTCACCATCAGACCTCCCACAGTACAGATATAACTAGAAGTATAGGGGTATCTGCGGGCTCAGAGCCTCTTAGAGTACAGACGTCCTAGCATTTGGGGACTTCATGTAGCTCGGCTGGGACATAAGAAAAAGGTCATATAATGAGAGTTGAGGATTCTAAACTTTTTTTTGGTTCTTTGAGACAATGTTTCTCTGTGTAGCCTTGGCTGTCCTGGAATCACAAGGCCAGCCTGGTGTAAAAAGTGAGTCCAAGATTCGAAACTCTTAGAGTTGGCAGCTGGGACAGGAAAAGAAACCTCTGCCAGCTTGTAAGTGCATCAGCCAGTAGCCTGGCTGCCATTAAGGGCAGCAGGATAGCCTGGGGACAGCGCCTCCTGGTGGCCACAGTGTGTCCAGGCCTCAAGAAAGAAATGAGAGCTGGGCAGGAGGGTGCAATTAGTGTTTCTGATGCTCTGGGTCCTGAGGAGTGTCATCTTCCACCTTACCGCACCTGGCTACTCACGGGGGAGGTGGTGAAGTTCAAGAGCCTCACCTGCCCTGTGCTGAAAGTTGCAAGGCCGGCGCTGGCCAGTTTACAGAACCAGGAAACCACCCTAGCACAGGAGGGTTCACACACCACAAGCCAATCTCCCAAAGGGCATGCCCTGGCCCCAGCACACCTCAGGCCCTGGGCATAGAATGAAAATGCAAGTGCACCCACAACACTTAGTTCTTTTTAAAAATCTCCTTGTCAACAGCCTGCCCATCTCTCATTTTCCAACTCACCTCTCTCTGCACACAGTAGGGCCACAAGGAAGATGAATACACAGGACTTCATAGCGTGGGAACTGTTCATCCTAAGAGAAGGCGTGGGTGCACAGATAAACCGTTAGAAGTTGGACCCAGTTAACAGCCCCCAATCACATCCCTGGGCTCTCCATGTCCTGCACAGGCTCAGGCATTCAATCTCCCACCCTCCAAACCTCCACACGTTTCCCCAGGAACAGATATCTGCCTGCTTTGCTTCTCCACCACCCACCCAGCTTCCCTTCCTAATCCCAAGCTCCCACCCAGCGGTATCCTGAGGGCCCTTCCCTCTGCTTGCCACCCCAAAGCTGACAGCTCACCTCACTCCTCTCTGTGACCAGGCTCTAGGCACAGTGGAAACTTCTAGCTAGATGTGGGCTGATATAAGTACCCTACTGTCCCTCGGCTCCTCCCAGATGGTTTCCTAAAAAAGAGGGTTTTCTGTACTTCCTCCATGCCAAAAACATCATAGCCTAAGAGTTGATTAGGCTTGTTCCTGACATGGAGAAGTTAGACTTGTAAGGAAATTGAGGAGTTGCTATTTATATAGCAAGAAAAGGGGCAGCTTGCCCAGCCTTTTCCTTGTTTTGATTTTTGTTTGTTGTTTGTTTTATTTTGCTTTAGTTTGCTTTTGGTTTTCAAGGCAGGGTTTCTCCCTGTAGCCTTGGCTGTCCTGGAACTTACTCTATAAGCCAGGCTAGCCTCAAACTCACAGCCATCTGCCTGCTCTGCCTCCTGAGTGCTGGGTGAAAGGCAGACACTGCCATGCTGGCTCCACCACCTGGCTGTTTCCTGTTTCTAAGTATTGTTTAGGGTTTCAGTGGCTCAGAGCCCCCTGTCCCCTTTCATACAACCAGATAAGCAATTGACCACTACTTGGAGCCTGGCTCTGGTGAGCAAGCCCCCAACAGGGTTTTGTGCCCACAAAGTGAGGGTCCTGAGCCAGGAAGTAACTGACAGCTGCCATGGGAGATGTTAACCAGTGTCTGATGTGTCTGAGTGCCATTTGGTTCTGCAGGTGATGTTGGCATCTTGTGGCTGGAGCCACAGATGCTTTTCACAGCACAGGACAGTTGATACAGAGGTTGAATGATCGCAGTGTGTGTTGTTTTAATTGGAAATCGTTGATCCTTCTATTTTACCAATAAAGGCTCAGAGAGGCAGAGAAATCACCCAGCTGACCTTTCTACTCAGCTTACATCCTGATGTAAAAGGCACAAAATGCTCACTAGTTCACTTGACAGCCCAGGAGGAAAATGCCCAAAAACCCAAGGCCAAAGGCTTGCTAGCTCAAAGGCCATGGAGCTGAGGAGCTAAGAGCCAAGCTAAAATCCCAAGCTAATGAAGCACCAAAGACCTTCCAATTCTACAGTCTGTCTTAATACACCTCAATTCAAAGTCCCTCCTACTCTTTAATCCCAGTCAGCTGGTTTCTTGCTCTGCCCCTTGAGCTAGGATCAGCTTTAGTAATTCATGTATACAGAGAGCTCTCGGATTAAAGGTGTGTGTGAGGTTAGTGACCATACCTTAATTACCTATTTACAACAAACAGTTTTTGGATTGGATTAAAGGTGTGTTAGGGTTCAACCAGAAGACAGGTTTACAGTGGGATCAAGGACAGAAAGACTTTTACAGTTTAAGTGTCATGGATCACACAGAAATCAAATATCCTGCAACTAGTGCCCCCAATGTTGTCTAGAGTGGGGAGACCCTGCCTTGCAGAAGCATCTGTGAAGAAGCCACAAGTTCATTTTCCCTGGCAATGCAGTTTGGCCCACTGCGTGTCCCCACACTATGAAGTCCAGGTCCAAGGTGTCCCACAAAGGACATGGGTCTCCCTAGTGTTTAGTCACCACCTTGTGACATAATATTCCAATAATGGAATCAACACCAGTTACCCAACTGTTAACTGCATCTGTGGCTCAACCCTGGGGTGAGCAGGAAGGCCCCACATGAAGGCCAAGACTGAGTTCCCTAACCTCATGGAACTGAAACTCCAGTGAGTGACCCCACTTAAGTGCCTGCAAGAGATACAGATAGGAGAAGGAAGGCTGGCCACAGAAAGAGGCCTGAGCTGGAAGAGCATCCTGAGGTGACACAACAGCAAAAGAATACGTATGCTCAGAGCATAAGAAGTCCCAAAGAGGAACACAGAGTCAGTGACTCTGAGCACATCCACTTTAACAGGGAAGGACATCTCCAAAGGGAAGGAAGATAGAGGCTCAGAGAACCCAGCAGATTCTCCTGATGCAAGCCACAGGGCAGACATAGGAGTCACATCCTTTCTATTGCTTCTGGTTGGTTCCACATTTGTATATCCAACTCCAGTGTCAGTGTTCTGACTTACAAAGATGATTGATGGAAGAAAAAGAGGCATTACAAGATGAATTTGGGGGTTCTTAAGCAGCAGGGGGCTCAATCTCTCAAGGACTGAATGACAAACCACAGGCTACTTCAAAGCCTTAATGCCATCTCTCCAGAATTCATGCAAAAAACAATGGTTCTGATAAAATTCTGCTACACTCAAGGCCTCCACCCTAGCACCAAGACAAATCCCTTTCTTGTTTCCCTGCAATCTATAAGGCAAGCCAACCAATTCACCCCCATACCACAGACCCCAGAACAGTACTGGGAGGAAGAAAGCAAGAAAACTTTTCTATGGAACTCCTTTGCATGTTGCTCTGGGCACCAGTTCATACATAACCAAGTAGAAGTGATGCAAAGGGCCTCAGACAGCAAGGGCCTGCCAACAAACATAGGGCATCAATGACAGACCCAAGTCACAACTCCATCCAGTTTCAACTTGGTAAAGCAATGAGTTTATAGGGTTTATTTACAGAGCACGGGTGAGATCACTTTCAGAACTATGAATAGCCCCCAAGCAGCTACATAACCAGGAAGTCTTACCCTACCATGTAAACGTTATCAGACTCCCTCTTTCATTTAATCATCTACTTCCTCTATATTCTAGCATCTTCTGAGATCACCTGTAGCAGGATGGAGTAATGGCTGGATCCTGAGGTGAGGGACCCCCTCCTGAGTATCAGGAGCTCTGGCCATTATCATAGACATGTCATTTTGCTCTTCTGACCCCATTGTCCTGAACCAGGATAAATTATCTCTACTCCAAGATAGCAATGTTACCATCACCTTCTCTTGGAGGAAAAGGCCATATAACCACAGCGCCACACACTTTCCTCTATCAGCCCTAAACTAGGGGTTCTCATGGGTCCTCCATTTTCCACCCAACACCACTGCAGATATCCAGCTCTCCTTAGTGGTGGACTCCTGTCCAAGTGATGGACAGACCCACTGAGATTGACTCTTAAGGGAGAGGGCAAAGTGTGCTTATAGAATCTTACTGAATGTTTCTACCCAGAGTTGAGGCACCAGGTGTTGTCAGGCTTGTGTTAAAGAAGCCAGGCCTTAAGCAGAGAAGGCTACAGGCAAACAAAACCACACCCAGCCCTCTCCTCTGCCTTGTAACTCAGCCAGTGGTCTGCTGACTACTGACACATGGAACAGTGCAAACAGTAGCCAAGTCCTTTCCTCTCCACAGGGAATGAGTGACCTCTGTTGAGTAGCCTAGGTCACATGACTGTCCCTCTTCACCCTCAGTCCTATAGCAGGGGTTACGTGTTACCTGAGTGTGCTTCCCCAAAATGCATCCACCACCACCTCCAAACAAGTTACCAGTAGATAGACACATTGACAAGATCCAAACCTCTAACTTGGTGCTGTGCTGCCTGCTGGCGTTAATGAGTCTCTTGCTTGAGGAAGATTCAACTCACTTCCTCTGTTTATCTCAAACAGCCTCAACTCTTCAAACATCAGAAAGAGATTAGCTGTCTAAGAAGTCCCTGAGCAGAGCCCCACCATCATGATCAGTTCTGGGCCACACCTCCCATTTCCCTGACATTAGCCTAATTTTCAAATGAGAAAACAACACAGTCACAGTCGCCCCTTCTTAAAATTGGAAATACCAGATACAGGAAGGAATGCAGAAGTGGAGGGCCCTTGCTTAGGCCCACTGAAGGAAAGTTGTCCACTTAAGTGAATCAATCTCTCTGTCTCTCTCTCTCTGTCTCTCTCGGTGTCTGTCTGTCTGTCTCTCTCTCTCTCTCTCTCTTTCCCCACCCCGTTTTTAAAACAGAGTTTTTCTGTATAGCCCTTGATATCTTAGAACTCCCTATGTAGACCATACTGGCCTCAGATTCAAAGCTCTGTCTGCCCCTGCCGCCCAGGTGCTGGGATTTGAGGCTTAGTTAATTGTCTCCAATCTACTCTGTTATGGAATTTTTGTCCAAATAAGATTTGAGTTGACCTTTGACCCTGGGAAGAAACAAGAGTGAGATTATGTAAACACACCACTGCCCTCTCCACTAAGAGTTAAGTCTTTCATAGCTGAGAAGTCAGGGCAGCGGGAACAGAAAGAAACGAACACGTGTGTGTGTGTGTGTGTGTGTGTGTGTGTGTGTGTGTGTGTGTGTGTGTGTGTGTTCACATGTTTGCCTGTGCTCAGCTTGACTGCTACAGTTCTATTTGTGTTCAGGACCCCTGCCGAGGAAATGACGTCATTCACTGAGAACCAGTTGTTCCCCCACCAGTTAACTTGACCCCCAGTTCTGATAGGCTATAACCCAGATCCTAAGTAAAACAAAACTCCTCTCCACTAAGTTCCTTTCTGTCACAACGGAAATGGAACTAAGGCAATGGGCACAGCAGTGGCTCTCAGCCTTCCTAAGCTGCGGCCTTTTAACACAGCTCCTTCTGTTGTGGTGGCTCCCAACCTACAATTATTTCTTTGTACTTCATAACTGTAATTCTGATACTATTATGAATTGTAATGTAAACATATGATGTGCAGGATACCGTATGTGTGCCCCCCATGGGGGTCGTGTGTGCCTCACAGGTTGACAACCACTGGCTATGAGGAAGAAGAACAAATTTTTTTAGTTTGAGTCTAAGAAAACAGGCTGGTTCAACAAAGGAGGTTTATCGCATGGGGTCTTCAGACAAGAGTTCCAGTACCCAGAAATTCAGGTAAACTGGGTTAGTGCTACGCCAAGATTGACCCCCCCCCCCCAAAAAACAACCAGAGAAACCAAGACTGCTGTAAAAACAAGAGAACCTTTTCTTTTTTCTTGGTTTTTCGAGACAAGGTTTCTCTGTGTAGCCTTGGCTGTCCTAGACTCCTTTTGTAGACCAGGCTGGCTTCGAACTCACAGCGATCCACCTGCCTCTGCCTCCCATGTGCTGGGATTAAAGGCGTGCGCCACCACACCTGGCTAAGAAAATCTTTTATTCAGTCCCGAGCTCTGGGTCGCATCAGATCCTCAATGCAAAGGTCTCAGAAAAAGACCCGGGCACCTGCAACAGGGCCTTCTTATATAAGAAGGGGAGTTTTCTACTACAAAGACTACAGACTACAGAGAGCAAAGGCGCCAGGACCTCTTACAATTTAATTTTTCTTTGATCTTTCCCTCCCTTTTTTCTTTGCCATTTACTCAGGGGAGCATAGACTCATGTTGGGGGCAGGTCAGTTGTCATTAGAATAGGGCTATGTTAAGTCCGTTTCAAAGAGTTTTATGGACTTCAGATAAGCCATTTGTACTGCTACCATCCGTACTGCTAAAAATCATTTGGTATTTGCTTAAAGGGCTCTGTGCTTTTTTAGATGTTAAATGGCATTTCCGCGCTTCCCAGGCAGGCACCTGGGAGGGAACTGTTCGGCACACTTCCCTAGGGGCTCCAAGATCCCTGCTTCCCAGGCAGGGGCCTGGGCACTCTTCTTTCATTAGGACTTGGCCTGGTATCTGAAGAGGGGAGAGATAAAGCAGGAAAAGTTAGGCCTTTTATCTTAGAACTCAGAACGGTGGCCAGACTCACAAAGTGAGGGGTTTTGAGCACCTGCTTGGAGGGACACTGTGTGAGCACATGGCTACAAAGGGGACACTGATGCCCTCCTTCTTCTTAACATGTCTTTAGGTGAACAAGGTTTTCTTAGATATGGTTTCCTGTCCACGACAGGGCTACTTGCATCAACACTCCAAGGGAGGGGCAAGAGCATACTTTTGTCATTTTATCATCTTTTGGGCAACTGAGAATGTGTGCCCTTCCCCACCAAGGAGGGAGACCTGTGGCCACTGGTCACAAGGACTAAGTGAGTGAAGTGACAAACAGGGCAGGATGGGTGTGGGGAGAGATGACAGTGGCCTGTAAGTATAACAGAATAACTTTCTGGGACTAGCTTCATCAAGATGGCTCAGCTTTATTTGGTGTGGACAAATGCCATATGTTCTTGGGGTTGGGTAGAGGGTTCTCAGGGTAGATGTACACTATTGCCTGGGGCTTGAAGTGCCAGGGAGGCCTCCTTTGCATTTGGCAGCACAGTCTTTTCATATGAACTAGAACACAGCAGTTAGTTATCCTATGGGCAAAGAGGGGAGAGTGCTAGCAGGGAACTGTGTCAAAGGTCATATTCCAGATGTGTATGCATCTGTGCCTAGAGACACCCTCCAGATGACATCAGGCAGAGACAGAGAAGCCATCTGCTGGAAAGGGAAACCTCCATTCCATTCTGTCCGGATATGGTAGATTGCAACCTCCAACAGTAGTATTCTCCAACAGAATGTGGAGTTGAAACAGAGTGAAATAGAGCCTTCTAGTATCAAGCTGTGAGCCCTTGTCTGCAGGCAGAGGAGATGCTCTCTCCAGGTAAACTTCTTGCTTGGACATAGGTGAGCAGACCACCCTGCTGATAACAACCCACCAAATGCAAATGTGTTAAAAAAAAAAAAAAAAAAGATAGTTCCTTGCAAATCCTAACCCACACAAAGGTATCAGAAGCAGGCTCTTTGAAGACAAATGTATCAATGGTACCCTGGAGACAAGCCCCCCCTCACAAGTGTCCTGGGAGTGTCTCCTGCTATTCAAGTATGCTTAGTTAAAAACCCAGGGGGTGGAAGGTTTTGGTGCACACCCTCTTTTCTCCCCCAGAGCTTTCTGTCCTTGTCCCTTTTTTTATTTTAAACTTAGTGAATTAAATTCTAGTTATTTGACTCTTTTTGTCTTTATTTTAATAAAGTGTAGTCTGGCCCTTCACAAGCCAGAGGCCCCCTTCCCCCTCTGGAAAGGACATAGATTTCTATTGTTTTCTCCCTACCTCAGCTGCCATGAGCTCCCTCTTTCCCCAGAAGACCTTCTTGGCAACCAGTCCTCAGGAAGGAGCCATTTTCAACTGGCTTCCAGAAGGCTGAAGAAAACTCTGTGACCAGATTCTCAGCCCAGCCTCCTGGAGAAAGGAACACATATCAGGGAAGCATAACTGGGGGAAGGTGGTAACATTTAGGGTCCCAGACAATCAGCCACTAAAGCCACTTAGGCTAATGGCTTCAGGGTCCCTTGTCCCAGGGCCTCAAATAATGAATTTCACAGTCATCACAAAGGTAAGTTTCAGAGAGTTGTTGTATTGCAGGTGAGCTTAGCAAGCAGAGCCACCACACAGCAGAAGCGCATCCCTGAGAGAGGGTTGCCAGGGAGGGTCCAGATCTAGATGGAATGGGCCTTCACTGGGTGGAGACATGAGGATGGGATGGTCAGTGCACTTGTCCCTCCCACAAGACACTCTTTCTCCTCTCTATTCCGGGGTCCAGACTGGAGTTTTGCACACATCTCCAAGGGCCCATGAAGCATCCAACTATGGGAAGCTTCTGGCAGCATCAGATATTACCTGAAAGGAGAACAAGAATAAAAGCAAAAGCAGACACAACCCCATGCCCCTCAACACTTTTGGTAATTCTGGCCCTCAGCCAGGACAGAGCCTGACAGAACCAAGGGCAGTTCTGGCTATGGGGCAGTGCAGGGCAGGTTGTCAAGGACAAGAAGCCAAACTGCTCCTTTTTGAGGTCCTTGCCTCTGAGCAGGGACAGTTAGTTGTCACCTTGACACAAACTGTACTTACCTGGGAAGAGCAGATTGTATTAAGGAGTTTCCTCTGTCAGCTTGGCCTGTCAGCATGTCTGGGATGAGCTGTTTTGATTGGCGATTGATGTAGGAGGCTCCAGGCCTCTGTGGGCAGCACCATCCCTAGGCAGGGAGGCCTGGGCCACAGAAGAAAGCTAGCTGAGCAAGCCAGGGTGACAAGTCAGTAAGCGTGTTCCTCCATGATTTGTGCTTCAAGATGCTGCCTTGAGTCCCTGCCCTGGCTTCTCTCAGAGATACACTGGGACCTAGATATACTGAATAGAAATAATACATATACTGAAGCCAAATGGCGCCTCTCCTCCCCAAGCTGCTGTGCTCAGATGTTTGCTCCCAGCCACAGAAAGCTGACTAGACACCCCCCCCCCCCCCCCCCCCCCCGCCAACAGCCTGACCAGGTTCTGTCTCCTGATCTCACGAGTGTCTCCACTGAGGCAGGGATACAGTTCATGTCTCATTCTTTGCATCAAAGGTCACATAACAGCAAATTAAAGAGAATCTTTTTCACAAATAAAATTATAAAATATGTGTGCCTGAACAGAGGTGGGCCTCAACAAAGCCCTGCTTCCTCTATCTTCCTCCCTTCCATAAGATGTTTTGAACTCAAAAGGACACAGGGATTTCTCCTCTCAGGAATTTCAGATTCTCATGAATGAGTGTTACCAAAAATACAAGTGTGTGCGTGTGTATGTGTGTGTGTGTGTGTGTGTGTGTGTGTGTGTGTCTGTGTCTGTCTGTCTTTCTGTCTGTCTGTCCAAACGGTGTTAGGGAAGATTCTACCCTGCATGGCCTCCAAGCTTGCTACTATTCCATCTAGCTGCATGACATGACTGTGTGTCTCTCCACAATGTCAGACTCTATTGAATAGCAGTAAACTCACAACACTGATGGTTCCAAAGGCAGAAATGTGCCTGGATTCTTCCTTGCTAATCCTGGCAGAGGCTAACACAAGTTCTTTCATTCCAAGATTAATTAATAATATAAAATCTCAGGTCACACAGTAAAGATGGATGGGTGGATGGATGAATAGACAGATAGATAGATAGATAGATTTGTAGGCTATCTACAAATCTACTTGCTGAAAAGTCCACCACAAGGTTCAAGAGATTTCAAATGCTCTGAGATGCATGGAACCTGTGAGTGCTATCGAGTCAGACAGGAGGGCCAAAGATAGTCCAATTACAGTGGTTAAAGGGCAGGACCATATCCAGCCACAGGAACAAGCCAATGGAAGCACAGCAGAGCCAGACAGGTAAGCATCAGGACAACAGATGGTGACTTGAATAGGCTGTGTCAGTAGCAAGACCCCAGCAGAACTGAGGTCTCAGTACAGTCAGAGTTCCTGCCTATAGGTCCTTGATGAACACCAGGTGGTCAGATAGCAGGTCAGCGAGGGCTGTTGGCATCCCTGTGCTGTCTCCCTTATGAGGTCCAGGTATGGGAATTATATCTTTTTCTTGGTTTGTTCCCAATAAATTCCTGAGTGTGGTTTCCTGGGAACAATTTAAACTGTAGCTGTTATATAGTACTTAGATAAAACTTGACAGAAAGGTTTTTGGTGTTGCTGTTATTTGTCTATTTGTTCGTTTTGGGTGATTACTCAGCATACCAGGCTGCCTTTGATTTTACAGAGATCCACCTGCCTCTGCCTGTGGCCTGCTGGCATTAAAGGTGTGTGCCACCACACTCAGCCACAACTGGGACAGATGGACTCTTGATTCTCATAATTTTCTCCTCCTCCTCCTCTTCTTCTTCATTGCCACTGAACACCATTATTACAGACAGTCCCCTGTGAAGAATGTGACAGGGACACATAAGTCATGGAGGAAATGAGGAACCTGCCTGACTCCTGTGTGAAGGCAGCAGCCATCATGATGTCTTGTTAAAAGTAAGTGTCTGGAGGCTGGAGAGATGGCTTGGAGATGAAGAGCACTGACTGCTCTTCCAAAGGTGCTGAGTTCAATTCCCAGCAACCACATGGTGGCTCATAACTATCTATAATGTGATCTGATGCCCTGTTCTGGCATGCAGGAGTACATGCAGGCAAAGAACTGTATCCATAAAAAAACAAACAAATACATAAATCTTTTTTAAAAAAAAGATTCTGTTTGGTTCCTGGAACCTGACCTGCCCCAACCCATGACCTTGACTTGTTTTGGGGAATACCCAAATCCTCCCTAACCCTCCCTAATCATGGTGGTTGCTGCTTTGTTTGTTTGTTTGTTTGTGGTTTTTGAGAGTTCTCTGTACTTCCTTACTGCTCCCTTGTCTTCTGAAAACCTACTTTGCGCCACTGTTCATGATTTTACTCCTAAGCTTTTGAAACAGGCAGTGGTGCTGACACCTTTAAACCCATCACTCCGGAAGCAGAGGCAGGCAGATCTCTGTGACATGGTATAACTTTTACTCAAGCAACTATCTGCAAATCATCATTGCACCGAGTCACTGGTCATCAATCCTGGATCCTCACCAGGACTCCTCTGTGGTACCCTGTTGTTGCCTGGTGTCACTGAGATCCTGCAGCTTTGGATCTGCAGGACCAGCCCCTTTCATTTGCTTCAGCTGTTCATAGATGGCATTGAGCTGGGCCAACTCCAAGCCCTGGATCAAGATCTAAAGCAGAGTGGGAACCTTTGGAATTCTAAAGGCACTTCTTTCTCAGAACCTAAGAAATGGATTTGTGGAGAAATCACAGCCTGTGTACTCTCTCTCTCTGTCTCTCTGTCTCTGTCTGTCTCTGTCTCTGTCTCTCTCCTCTCTCTCTCTCTGTCTCTCTGTGTCTCTCTCTCTCTGTCTGTGTATGTGTGTCCGCGCGCACGTACCATACCTTTGTGCATGCAAGACCCCTCTTCCAACACAAGCAAGTGCCTTAGGGAAGTGGAAGAACCTTCCTCTGCCCCCAGCATCAGCCCAGAGGGAAGTCCACCCAAACCAAGTGGTACCACATTCCATGATGGATAACAGGAGATAGAGAGCTATGTCACTGGCTCAGAGGGCAGAGGTGTGGACTGGCAGGCAGGACTCAGTGGACTCAGTGCAGCAAAAGAAAAGTGGAGATCTTAGTTGGGAAAGCAAAGTGTTTATTGGACCCAACAGAGGGTAATTGAGCAGTATGTATGGGAAGACCGAAGGATCCTAGAGACTTATGCATCCACAGTGGTGGCATTATACCTTGGAATTCTGATTCTTCTCTGTCCTGTCCACCCTCATCCAGGGCAAAGGAGAGCATGAAAATGACAATCCAGAAGGTACAGATCTGAAAGCCCAAGAGGCAAATGGACACCTACAGAGCAGGGAGCAGGGACTGGAAAAATACTTGAGACAAGTTGTCCCACACCCTATCCCCTCCACATATCACCCATAACCCTTAATACATCACTAGAAGAAAAGAGTGATTACACACTGGGATACAAGGAGGAGGACAGGAGTAGCAGGAAGTGTCATCACAGCGAGGCTTGTAGGAAGACCGAGGCCAGGCTGCACATAAGCACCCCTGCCAGGGTACTGGCTGCTCCCTGTGAGAACTGCTGCATTGCAGAGGTCTTCCTTGCAACAGGAAATGTTGGAGCTGAAGTTAGCACGCATGATCTGAGTGTTTTCAAGAGGTATCGTATTCCTAGGGCAGGTGGGAAGGCAGGACTTGCTTCTTGTTTTCATTTTGTGATATCCTGCAAGATATCAAAGAGTGACCTCAGAGATTATGCAGGAAGAACTCAGCATGCCAAAGTCTGGGGCACATAGCACCAGGCCTGGATGGCCCAGCCTTGTCTCTAAAGCACATTGAAGCCAGACATGGTGGCTCATACTTTAATTCCAGAATTTGGAAGATGGAGGCAGGAGGATTTTATGAGTCGAATGCAACCTGAGCCACATGGGGGAGTTCTAGGCCATCCTGGGACTGGAGTGCAACCCAGTCTAAAGAAACAAAACAAACAAACAAACAAAATCATGGGCTGGTGAGGTGTCTTGGTGGATAAACTGCTTACTTGTACTAGCGTGAGGACCCCAGTTCCAACCACCAGAGCCCTTCAGAGATGGGCAGGCATGGTGGGCTACTTGGTTTTTGTTTTCTTTGACTTTTGTCTTTTTTTTTTTTCCTTTTCCCTCTTTCTTTCTTTTCTTTTTTTTTAATTTTTAAATTTAATTTAATTTAATTTTTTTTTTTTTTATTTCATTTTCTTTTTTTGCCACATGGTTTTCTGTGTAGCCTTGGTTGTCCCAGACTTGCTTTGTATACCAGGCTGGCCTTGACTTCAAAGTGATCTGCTTGCTTCTGCCTCCCTAGTGGTTGGATTAAAGGCCTGTGCCACCATACACAGCATGGTGGCCTACTTGTAATCTCAGTCAGTGCTCAGGAGACAAAATGGCTGGTCCCTGAGATAAGTTCACTGGATAGACTAGCTGAACCTGTAAGCTTGGGGTTCAGTGAGAGACCCTGCCTCAGTAAAGAAAACAGTTGTCAAGGAAGAAACCCATCAACCTCTAGGCTCCATACCCTTGTACCCACAAGTGCATGCACACCCACACACATATATATATACACACATGCACTTACACACACTGTCCTGAGGGCTCCACCAGTGAACTGTTGCATGGAAACCCAAGGTGCCAAGTGTAATGTCCACCACCCAGGTAAAGAGACAACCAGCCATGGTAGCTCTGCTTATGATCTCCATACTGAGGAGGAGGCAGGAGGTCCCAGAAGCTCTCAACCAGCCGCCCAGCCTACTTGGAAACACCAGATCCCAGTGAGAGATCTTGTCTCAAAAATAACATGATTGCCACTAGAGGAATAGCTGGGCAGTTAAAAGCACTTGTTGCCCCTACAGAGGCCCAGGGTTTGGTCGCTAGACCCACATGATGGTTTACAAGAATCCATAACTCTGGTTCTAGGGGAACCAAACTCATTCACATAAAATAAAATAAAAAATTCTTTCTGGAAAAAAAAATAGACAACGGACTGGACAGATGGCTCAGTGGTTAAGAGCACTGTCTGCTTTTCCCAAGGTCCAGAGTTCAAATCCCAGCACCCACATGGAATCTGGTTCTGGAATATGCTGCCCTCTTCTCCATGCAGGCATACATGCAGATAGAGCACTCACACATAAAACAAATAAATATAGTAAACTAAAATTAGAGAGTGCTTAAGAATGATACTTAGGGCTGTCCTCCAGAGTCTACATACATGCACACACATGCATCCACTACACACACAGACTCACACACACACACACACACACACACACACACACACAGAGAGAGAGAGAGAGAGAGAGAGAGAGAGAGGAGAGAGCGGAGAGGAGGAGAGAGAGAGAGAGAGAGAGAGAGAGAGAGAGAGAGAGAGATGACACAGTGTAAGATCATGCTTGGGATAGCAGAAAAGGCAGCTGGCCTCTCAGATTACAGCTGTTCCCCCAGGCATTTAAACCTAGGATCTGCTCCAGGAGACCTCGGGCTGCAGAAGGAAACAGGAAACTGAGTAGAGGGTGGGTCTGCTCCTGCCTTGTCTATCTGGAGGATATGCCTGGATGCTGACACTTCGAGGGATCTGCTTTGTCCCAAGGTCCCTTTTCCATCAACATCCCAGGCTCATGCCTTCAGCCTAAACTCCAGATTCCTTCATGAAATGCAAGGACTCACTAAGCGCTCTCAGGTCTCCGGGTCCTTCAGGAGCCAGTGAGACCCTAGACATAGAGTAGGGGCAGGAGCACCTCATGGCTGCACTGGTGGAGGGGGGAGAGAGGGTGATGATGACAACTGTGAATTCCACAGGGGCAGCCTGCTTTAGGACCACCTTCCAGCACATACCTGGACCCCAGGGCACAACCCCCACTTTGCAGGCATCCCACATCACCCCCAGGAGGCCCCTACTTGTGTGGAGGGGAGCTATGGGTTATACATAACTGCTCCACAAGTGCACAGACCTTTCCTTCCAAGCCACCCACACCCATCTTCATACAGACCACAGGGAACTCACCCACAGTGGACTCCACATCCTGAGTGACACAGACTCCATCAGGGTAGGGGCAGATAACTATATTGCAGGAAGCTTCAGATGTGAACCCCTCGCAATTGTAGCAGCGCAGCCCCTGAGCTGAGAAGGAAGCCAACACATGAGGGCCAGGGCATGGGCTTCTTCTCCCAGACCCCTCCCCTGCATCTGCTTTACTTCCACACAACTGCTGGGCTATAGGACAGAGCAAGAACACTCCACCAAAGGGAATAGTGAGACAAGAGCCCCTTGGTCAAATATGCTGGATCCTAGCCAGCCCCACAGGAGAGACCTGGACCCCAAGAGGTATTAGGGAAACAGTCACCATAGCGGGAAGATGGAGATAGCTGATGTCAGATGACATGGTGAGGGGATGAGTGAGTAGGTACTGGGCAGCACAAGGGCCAGCTGATGGGGAAGGCTGTTCTGACCTCCTTCCTCCATCCACCCCTGCAGAGCTGGCCCCTGGCCCTTGGAGCATGACATGCACTGGACTTCCCACAGGCAGTTCAAAGCTGAGGCTCACCATCAGACCTCCCACAACAGTACAGATGTAACTAAAACTATAGGGGTATCTGCGGGCTCAGAACCTCTTAGAGTACAGTCATTTATTCTGGCATTTGGACCTTCATGTAGCTCGGCTGGGACATAAGAAAAAGGTCAAATGATGAGAGTTAAGGATTCTAAACTCCTTGGCTTGACAGCTGTAACAGGTAAAAAAAAAAAAAAAAAAAAAAAAAGCCTGTGACAACTTGTGTGTAAACAGGCCAGTGTCTTGGCTATGTTTAGGGGCAGCAAGGTAGTCTGTGGACAGTGCCTCCTGCTAGCCTGAGTATGTCTAGGAATCAGAGAATGCCTGGAAGGTGCAATTATTGTTTCTCATGCTATGGGTTCTGAGGAGTGTCGTCTTCTACCCTACCCCAGCCCGGCTACTCACGGTAGATGTGGTGAAGTCCAAACTCTGACCTACCAGTGCTGAAAGTTGCAAGGCCGGAGCTGGCCAGTTTACAGAACCAAGAAACCACCCCAGCACAGGAGGGTTCACACACCACAGAGCAACCCCTAAGGGCATGCCCTGGCCCTAACACAGGTCAGGTCCTGGGCACAATAAAAACGCAAGTGTTCCCACAACTCTCAGGTCCTTTTTTAAATCTCCTTGTCAACTTCCTGCCTCTCTCTCATTTTCCAACTCACCTCTCTCTGCACACAGTAGGGCCACAAGGAAGATGAATACACAGGACTTCATAGCGTGGGAACTGTTCATCCTAAGAGAAGGCTTGGGTAGACAGACAAATCATTAGAACTTGGAGCCAGTTAGCAGCCCCCAATCACATCCCTGGGCTCTCCATGTCCTGCACAGGCTCAGGCATTCAATCTCCCACCCTCCAAACCTCCACACGTTTTCCCAGGAACAGATATCTGCCTGCTTTGCTTCTCCACCACCCACCTAGCTTCCCTTCCTAATCCCAAGCTCCCACCCAGTGCTATCTGGAGGGCCCTTCCCTCTGCTTGCCACCCCGCAGCCCCAACCTGATACCTCACCTCACTCCTGTCTGTGACCAGGCTGTAGACACAGTGGAAACTTCTAGTTATATATGGGCTGATATAAGTTCTTTGCCCTCCCACTTTTCCCTCACCTGCTTCCCTAAAAAGGAAGGGTTTTCTGAGTTCCTCCAGGCCAGCAACGTCATAGCCTAAGAGTTGAGAAGGCTTCTTGCTGACATGGGGAAGGCAGACATGTAAAGCATTTGAGGAGGTGCTATTTGTATAGCAAGGGAAGGAGGCAGGTTGCTTGGCACTTTCTTTTTTTGTTGTTTTTTTGGGTTTTTTGGTTTTGTTTTTGTTGTTGTTTGTTTGTTTGATTTGTTTAGTTTTGGGTTAGTTTGTTCTTGGTTTTCAAGGCAGGGTTTCTCTGTGTAGCCTTGGCTGTCCTGGAACTTACTCTATAAACCAGGCTAGCCTCAAACTCACAGCCATCTGCCTGCTCTGCCTCCTGAGTGCTGGGTGAAAGATAGACACTGCTGCAGCCACCCATGCTGGCTCCACCATCTGGCTGTTTTCTGTTTCTAAACATACTTTAAGGGGTTCAGTGGCTCAGAGCCCCCTGCCCTCTTTCATATAAGCAGATAAGCACCTGTTAAGTGCTTGGGGCCTGGTTCTGGTGAGCAAGCCCCCAACAGGGTCTTGTGCCCACAAAGTCCCGAGCCAAGAACTAACTGACAGTTGGGATGGGATATGTTAACCCAGTGTCTGATGTGTTTGGGTGCCTAATGGGGCTGCTGGTGTTGGCACCTCATGGCTGGAGCCATGCATGCTTTTCACAGCACAGGACAGTCAATAGAGAGGATGAATGACCTTGTTGTGTGTTGTTTTAACTGGAACTTGCTGGTCCTTCTATTTTACCAATAAAGGCTCAGAGAGGCAGAGAAATCACCCAGATGACCTTTTCTACTCAGCTTAAATTCTGAGGTAAAAGGCACAAAATGCTCACTAGCTCACTTGGCAACCCAGGAGAAAAATGTCAAAATCCCAAGGCCAAAGGCTTGCTAGCTCTACACTCAAAACTCAAAGGCCATGGAGCTGAGGAACTCAAAAGCTAAGAGCCAAGTTAAAGTCCCAAGCTATCAAAGCACCAAAGACTTCTTCCAGTTCTGCAGTCTGTCTTAAAAACTCCTCAACCCAAAGTCTTTCCTAGTCTTTAATCCCTGTCAGCTGGTTTCTTGCTCTGTCCCTTGACACTGGGATCCACAGCAAGAGTTTTATAGTTCATAGTCTCAACACATTGAGATAAATAGCCTGGCACAGTGTCCCCACTGCTGTCTAGAGTGGTGAGCCCCTGCCTTGCAGAAGCCTCTGTGAAGAAGCCACACGTTCATTCTCCCTGGCAATGCAGTTTGGCACACAGCATGTCCCTACACTATGAAGTCCAGGTCCAAGGTGTCCCGCAAAGGACACGAGTCTCCCTAGTGTTTAGTCATCACCTTGTGACATGGTATTCCAATAATGGAATCAACACCAGTTACCCAACTGTTGACTGCATCTGTGACTCAACCCTGGAGGGAGCAGGAAGGGCCCATGGCAAGACCAAGACTGAGTTCCCTAACCTCAGGGAGCTTAGAGTCCAGTGAGTGGCCTCGCTTAAGTGCCTGTAAGAGATACAGATAGGAGAAGGAAGGCTGGCCACAGAAAGAGGCCTGAGCGGGAAGAGTGTCCTGAGGTGACACAACAGTAAAAGAACAGGTATGCTCAGAGCATAATGGAGTCCCAAAGAGGAACACAGAGTCAGTGACTCTGAGCACATTCACTTTAACAGGGAGGGACGTCTGCAAAGAGAAGGAAGCCAGAGGCTCAGACAGCCCAGCCAATTCTCCTGATGCAAGCCACAGGACAGACACAGGAGTTGCATCCTGTCTATTGCTTCTGGTCGGTTCCACAATTGTATATTCAACTCCAGGGTCGCTGTTGTGGGTTACAAGGAACACTGATTGAAGAAAGAGGCACTGTGGGGTGAATTTGGGGTTCTTAAGCAGCAGGGGGCTCAACCTCTCAAGGACTACATGACAAACCACAGGCTACTTCAAAGCCTTGATGCCATCTCTCCAGAATTCATGCAAGAAATATTAGTTCTGATAAAATTCTACCACACTTCAAGGCATCCACCCTAACACCAAGACAAAATCCCTTCCTTGTTACCCTGCAATCTATGAGGCAAGCCGACCAGTTCACCCCCATACTACACCCCCCAGAACAGTGCTGGGAGGAAGAAAGCAAGAAAAGGTTTTCTATGGAACTCCTTCACATGCTGCCCTGGGCACCAGCTCATGCATAACCAAGTAGAGGTGATGCAAAGAGGTCAGACAGCAAGGGCCTGCCAACAAACATAGGGCATCAGAGACAGACCCAAGTTACAACCCAACCCAATTTCACCTTGGTAAGGCCATGAGCTTATGGGGTTTATTTACAGAGCATGGGTGAGGTCACTTCCAGAACTATGGATAACCCCCAAGCAGCTACATCACCAGGAAGTCTTACCCTACCATGTAAACGTTATCAGAGTCTCTCTTTCATTTAATCATCTACTTCCTCTATATTCTAGCATCTTGTGAGATCACCTGTAGCAGGATGGAGTAATGGCTGGATCCTGAGGTGAGGGACCCCCTCCTGAGCATCAGGAGCTCTGGCCATTATCACAGATACGTCCCTGTTTTGTTCTTTTGACTCCACTTTCCTGACCACTGGGCTAAAGTTATCTCTACTCAAGGATAGCAGTGTGACCATCACCCTCTCTTGGAGGAAACGGTCATTTAGCCACAGTGCCACACACTGTATCAGCCTTAAGTTAGGGGTTGTCATGGGTCCTCCATTTTCCACCCAACACTACTGCAGATAACCAGCTCTCCTTAGTGGTGGACTCCTGTCCAAGTGATAGACAGATCTACTGAGATTGACTCTTAAGGGAGAGGGCAAAGTGTGCTTGTAGGATCTTACTGTTTGGTTCCACACAGAGTTAAGGCACCAGGTGTTGTCAGGCTTATGCTAGAGAAGCCAGGTCTTAAGCAGAGAGGGCTACAGGCAAACAAAACCACACCCAGCCCTCTCCTCTGCCTTGTAACTCAGCCAGTGGTCTGACTACTGACACACGGAATAGCTCAGATAGTAGCCAAGTCCTTTCCTCTCCACAGAGAATGAGTGACCTCTGTTGAATAGCCTGGGTCACATGACTATCCCACTCCACCCTAAGTCCTATAGCAGGGGTTACATGTTACCTGACTGTGCTTCCCCAAAATGTGTCCACCACCACCTCTACCCTCCAAACAAGTTACCAGTAGATAGACACATTGACAAGACCCAAACTTCTAACTTGGTGCTGTGCTGCCTGCTGGCGTTAATGAGTCTCTTGCCTGAGGTAGATTCAACTCACTTCCTCTGTTTATCTCAAACAGCCTCAACTCTTCAAACATCAGAAAGAGATTAGCTGTCTAAGAAGTCCCTGAGCAGAGCCCCACCATCATGATCAGTTCTGGACCACACCTCCCATTTCCCTGCCAATAGCCTAATTTTCACAGTCATCCCTTCTTAAAGTTAGAAATACCAAATAGAGGAAGGAGTGCAGAGGTGGAGCAGCCTTGCTTAGGCCCACTGAAGGACAGTTGTCTCCTGGGGTGAATCAATATCTCTGTCTCTGTCTCTCTGTTTGTCTGTCTCTCTCTGTCTCTTTGTCTTTGTCTCTGTCTGTCTGTCTGTCTGTCTGTCTGTCTGTCTCTCTCTCTCTCTCTCTCTCTCTCTCTCTCTCTCTTTCTCTTTCTATCCATCTACCTATCTATCTATCTATCTATCTATGTATCTATCTATCTATCTCTATCTCTATCTTTTTCAGTTTGTCAATACAGGTTTTCTCTCTTAGCCCAGGCTATCTAGGAACTAGCTAAGTAGATCACGTTAGTCTTAAATTCAGAGCTCTGCCTGCCTTTGACTGCCATGTGCTGAGATTAGAGGCTCAGTTAGTTTCTCATGAATCTCCCTTTTTTGTTGTTGTTGTTGAAATTTTGGCCTAAAGAAAATCCTCTGATCCTGGGTAGAAACAAAAGTAGGATTATACAAACACACCACTGCATCCTCCCCTAAGAATTAATTAAGTCTTTCC
Organism: Acomys russatus; assembly: GCF_903995435.1. Taxonomy (NCBI): domain Eukaryota; kingdom Metazoa; phylum Chordata; class Mammalia; order Rodentia; family Muridae; genus Acomys; species Acomys russatus. The sequence goes on from NC_067153.1 coordinate 38,455,128, forward strand.
TAGCTGGGAAGTCAGGGCATCAGAACAGAGAAATGAACACATGTCTGTGCATTTGTTTCCTTGTGTTCAACAACACAATTATTTCCTTGGACTTCATGCCTGTGATTTTGCTACCATTATGAATCATAATGTACACATATGGCCTGCAGGATATCATATATGTGACCCTGAAGGGGCTGTGACTCACAGATTAAGAACCACTGGGTAAAAAGATGAACACTCCAAGGGAGGGGCAAGAGCATATCTTTGTCATTTTCTCATCTTTTGGGCAATTTAGAATGTTTGGGGCTCTCCACATCCAGGGATCATTGGCTATTGGTCCTAAGGACAAAGGGAGTGAAATGACAAGCAGGGCTTAGTGGGGTGAGAGTGAGTGAGGGTAACCCATCAGTATAAGAGAGTAACTTTCCAGGACTAGCTTCATTGAGACTGCTCAACTTGATTCCGGTGGACAAAGGCCATATGTTCTTAGGATTGGGTAGAGGGTTCTCAGGGGAGATGCACACTATTGGCTGGGGCTTGAAGTGCCAGGGAGGCCTGATTTGCATGTGACAGCACTGTCTTTTCACATGAACTAGAACACAGTAGTTAATTATCCTATGAGCAAAGAGAGGAGAGTGCTAGCAGGAAACTGTGTCAAAGGTCATATTCCAGATGTGCATCTGTGCCTAGGGACACTCTCCAGATGACATCAGGTATCCAGCCATCTGCTGGAAAGGGAAACCTCCATTCCATTCTGTCCGGATATGGTAGATTGCAACCTCCAACAGTAGGGTTCTCCAACAAAATGTGGAGTTGAAACAGTGAAATACAGCCTTCTAGTCTCAAGGGAGCCTAATTGGGGAAGGTGGTAACATTTAGGGTCCCAGACAATCAGCCACTAAAGCCACTTAGGCTAATGGCTTCTGGATCCCTTGTCCCAGGGCCTCAAATAATGAATTTCACAGTCATCACAAGGATGAGTTTCAGAGAGTTGTTGTATTGCAGGTGAGCTTAGCAAGCAGAGCCACCACACAGCAGAAGCGCATCCCTGAGAGAGGGTTGCCAGGGAGGGTCCAGATCTAGATGGAATGGGCCTTCACTGGGTGGAGACATGAGGATGGGATGGTCAGTGCACTTGTCCCTCCCACAAGACACTCTTTCTCCTCTCTATTCCGGGGTCCAGACTGGAGTTTTGCACACATCTCCAAGGGCCCATGAAGCATCCAACTATGGGAAGCTTCTGGCAACATCAGATATTACCTGAAAGGAGAACAAGAATAAAAGCAAAAGCAGACACAACCCCATGCCCCTCAACACTTTTGGTAATTCTGGCCCTCAGCCAGGACAGAGCCTGACAGAACCAAGGGCAATTCTGGCTATGGGGTAGTGCAGGGCAGGTTGTCAAGGACAAGAAGCCAAACTGCTCCTTTTTGAGGTCCTTGCCTCTGAGCAGGGACAGTTAGTTGTCACCTTGACACAAACTGTACTTGCCTGGGAAGAGCAGATCTGTATTGAGGAGTTGTCTCTGTCAGCTTGGCCTGTCAGCATGTCTGGGATGAGCTATTTTGATTGGTGATTGATGTAGGAAGCTCCAGGCCTCTGTGGGCAGCACCATCCCTAGGCAGGGAGGCCTGGGCCACAGAAGAAAGCTAGCTGAGCAAGCCAGGGCGACAAGCCAGTAAGCGTGTTCCTCCATGATTTGTGCTTCAAGATGCTGCCTTGAGTCCCTGCCCTGGCTTCCCTCAGAGATACACTGGGACTTAGATATACTGAATAGAAATGATACATATACTGAAGCCAAATGAAGCCTGTCCTCCCCATGCTGCTGTGCTTAGATGTTTGCTCCTAGCCACAGAAAGCTGACTAGACTCCCCCCACCCCTTCACCGGCCTGACCAGGTTCTGCCTCCTGTTCTCATGAGTGTCTCCACTGAAGCACAGATACAGTTCATGTCTCATTCTTTGGATCAAATGTCACTTAACAGCAAATTAAAGAGAATCATTTTCACAAATAAAATTATAAAATATATGTGCCTCAAAACAGGTGGGCATCAACAAAGCCCTGCTTCCTCTATCTTCCTCCCTTCCATAAGATGTTTTGAACTCAAAAGGACACAGGGATCTCTCCTCTCAGGAATTTCAGATTCTCATGAATGAGTGTTACCAAAAATACAAGTGTGTGCGTGTGTGTGTGTGTGTGTGTGTGTGTGTGTGTGTGTGTGTGTGTGTGTGTGTGTGTGTGTCTGTCTGTCTGTGTGTCTGTCTGTCTGTCTGTGGAAAATTGCTGTTAGGGAAGAGTCTACCCTGCATGGCCTCCAAGCTTGTTACTATACAAAGCTGCATGACATGACTGTGTGTCTCTCCACAATGTCAGACTCTATTGAATAGCAGTAAACTCACAACACTGATGGTTCCAAAGGCAGAAATGTGCCTGGATTCTTCCTTGCTTATCCTGGCAGAGGCTAACGCAAGTTCTTTCATTCCAAGATTAATTAATAATATAAAATCTCAGGTCACACAGTAAAGATGGATGGGTGGATGGATGAATAGATAGACAGATAGACAGACAGACAGACAGATTTCTAGGCCATCTAATAGCTGAAAAGCCCACCACAAGGTTCAAGAGATTTCAAATGTTCTGAGATGCATGGAACCTGTGAGTGCTATAGAGTCAGACAGGAGGGCCAAAGATAGTCCAATTACAGTGGTTAAAGGGCAGGACCATATCCAGCCATAGGAACAAGCCAATGGAAGCACAGTAGAGCCAGACAGGTAAGCAGCAGGACAACAGATGGTGACTTGAATAGGCTGTGTCAGTAGGAATACCCCCCAGAACTGAAGTCTCAGTACAGTCAGAGTTCCTGCCTGTAGGTCCTTGATGAACACCAGGTGGTCAGATAGCAGGTCAGTGAGGGCTGTTGGCGTCACTGTGCTGTCTCCCTCCTTATGAGGTCCAGGTGTGGAAATTATATCTTTTTCTTGGTTTGTTCCCGTTGCTGAGTGTGGTTTCCTGGGAACAATTTAAAATGTAGCTGTTATATACTACTTAGATAAAGCTTGACGGAAAGGTTTTTGGTGTTGCTGTTATTTGTCTGTTTGTTCGTTTTGGGTGATTACTCAGCATACCAGGCTGTCTGTGATTTTAGAGAGATCCACCTGCCTCTGCCTGTGGCCTGCTGGGATTAAAGGTGTGTGCCACCACACTTAGCCACAACTGGGACTGACGGACTCTAGATTCTCATAATTTTCTCCTCCTCCTCTTTTTCTTCGTTGCCACTGAACACCATTATTACAGACAGTCCCCTGTGAAGAATGTGACAGGACACATAAGTCATGGAGGAAATGAGGAACCTGCCTGACTCCTGTGTGAAGGCAGCAGCCATCATGATGTCTTGTTAAAAGTAAGTGTCTAGAGGCTGGAGAGATGGCTTGGTGACTAAGAGCACTGACTGCTCTTCCAAAAGGTGCTGAGTTCAATTCCCAGCAACCACATGGTGGTTCATAACTATCTATAATGTGATCTGATGCCCTGTTCTAGCATGCAGGTATACATGCAGGCAAAGAACTGTATCCACAAAAAACAAACATATAAATAAATCTTTAAAAAGAGAGAAAAGAAAAAAAAAGATTTTGTTTGTTTCCTGGAACCTGACCTGCCCCAACCCACGACCTTGACTTGTTTTGGGGAATACCCAAATCCTCCCTAACCCTCCCTAATCATGGTGGTTGCTGCTTTGTTTTGTTTGTTTGTTTGTTTGTTTGTGGTTTTTGAGAGTTCTTTGTACTTCCTTACTGCTCCCTTGTCTTCTGAAAACCTACTTTGCCACTGTTCATGATTTTACTCCTAAGCTTCTTAACCAGGCAGTGGTGCTGACACCTTTAAACCCATCACTCCGGAAGCAGAGGCAGGCAGATCTCTGTGACATGGTATAACTTTTACTCAAGCAACTACCTGCAAATCATCATTGCACCGAGTCACTGGTCATCAATCCTGGATCCTCACCAGGACTCCTCTGTGGTACCCTGTTGTTCCCTGGTGTCACGGAGATCCTGCAGCTTTGGATCTGCAGGACCAGCCCCTTTCATGTGCTTCAACAATTAATAGATGGTGTAGATGTTGAGGTTGGCCAACTCAAAACCCTGGATCAAGATCTAAAGCAGAGTGGGAACTATTGCACTTCTAAATGCACTTCTTTCTTAGAACCTAGGAAATGGTTTTGTGGAGAAACCATAGCCTGTGTACTCCCTCTCTCTCTCTCTCTCTCTCTCTCTCTCTCTCTCCTCCTCTCTCTCTCCTCCTCCTCTCTCTCTCTCTCCTCTCTCTCTCTCTCTCTCTTCCTCTCTCCTCTCTCTCCTCTCTCTCTCTCTCTCTCTCTCTCTCTCTCTCTCTCTCTCTCTCTCTCTCTCGCTCTCTCTCTCTGTCTCTCTCTTGGTCTCTCTCTCTCAGTCTGTCCATGTGTGTGTATCTCTGTGTGTGTGTGTGTGTGCGTGTGCACGCGTGCGTGCGTACCACACCTATGTGCATGCATGACCCCTTTTCCAACACAAGCAAGTGCCTTAGGGAAATGGGGGAACCCTCCTCTGCCCCCAGCATCAGCCCAGAGGGAAGTCCACCCAAACCAAGTGGTACCACATTCCATGATGGATAACAGGAGATAGAGAGCTATGTCACTGGCTGAGAGGGCAGAGGTGTGGACTGGCAGGCAGGACTCAGTGGAATTCGGTGTAGCAAAAGAAAAGTGGAGATCTTGGTGGGGAAAGCAAAGTGTTTATTGGACCCAACAGAGGGTAATTGAGCAGTATGTGTGCAAAGATCGAAGGATCCTAGAGACTTATGCGTCCACAGTGGTGGCATTATACCTTGGAATTCTGATTCTTCCCTGTGCTGTCCACCTGCATCCAGGGCAAAGGAGAGCATGAAAATGGCATTCCAGGAGGTACAGATCTGAAAGCCCAAGAGGCAAATGGACACCTACAGAGCAGGGAGCAGGGACTGGAAAAATACTTGAGACAAGTTGTCCCACACCCTATCCCCTCCACATATCACCCATAACCATTAATACATTATTAGAAGGAAGGAGTGATTACACACTGGGATACAAGGAGGAGGACAGGAGTAGCAGGAAGTGTCATCACAGCGAGGCTTGTAGGAAGACCGAGGCCAGGCTGCACATAAGCACCCCTGCAGGGTACTGGCTGCTCCCTGTGAGAACTGCTGCATTGCAGAGGTCTTCCTTGCAACAGGAAATGTTGGAGCTGAAGTTAGCACGCATGATCTGAGTGTTTTCAAGAGGTATCGTATTCCTAGGGCAGGTGGGAAGGCAGGACTTGCTTCTTGTTTTCACTTTTTGAGAGCCTGCAAGACATCAAGGAGTGATCTCACAGCTTATGCAGGAAGAACTCAGCATGCCAAAGTCTGGAGCACATACCACCAGGCCTGGGTGGCCCAGCCTTGTCTCTAAGGCACATTGAAGCCAGACATGGTGGCTCATACTTTAATTCCAGAATTTGGAAGATGGAGGCAGGAGGATTTTTATGAGTTCAAATGCAACCTGAGCCACATGGGGGAGTTCTAGGCCATGCTGGGACTGGAGTGCGACCCAGTCTAAAGAAACAAAACAAACAAACAAACAAAATCATGGGCTGGTGAGGTGTCTTGGTGGATAAACTGCTTGCTTGTACTAGCGTGAGGACCCCAGTTCCAACCACCAGAGCCCTTCAGAGATGGGCAGGCATGGTGGGCTACTTGGTTTTTGTTGTCTTTGACTTTTGTCTTTTTTTTTTTTTCCTTTTCCCTCTTTCTTTCTTTTTTTTTTTTAATTTTTAAATTTAATTTAATTTAATTTTTTATTTTATTTTATTTCATTTTCTTTTTTTGCCACAGGGTTTCTCTGTGTAGCCTTGGCTGTCCCAGACTTGCTTTGTAGACCAGGCTAGCCCTGAATCCATAGTGATCTCCTTGCCTCTGCCTCCCTAGTGGTGGGATTAAAGCCCTGTGCCACCATACACAGCATGGTGGCCTACCTGTAATCTCAGTCAGTGCTCAGGAGACAAAATGGCTGGTCCCTGAGATAAGTTCACTGGATAGACTAGCTGAACCTGTAAGCTTGGGGTTCAGTGAGAGACCCTGCCTCAGTAAAGATAACTGTCAAGGAAGAAACCCATTAACCTCTAGGCTCCATACCCTTGTACCCACAAGTGCATGCACACCCACACACATATATATATACACACATGCACTTACACACACTGTCCTGAGGGCTCCACCAGTGAACTGTTGCATGGAAACCCAAGGTGCCAAGTTCAATGCCCAGCACCCAGGTAAAGAGACAGCCAGGCATGGTAGCTCTGCTTATGATCTCTATGCTGAGGAGGAGGCAGGAGGTCCCAGGAGCTCTCAACCAGCCGCCCAGCCTACTTGGCAAACACCAGATCTCAGTGAGAGATCCTGTCTCAAAAGTAACATGATTGCCACTAGAGGAATGGCTAGGTAATCAAAAGCACTTGTTGCTCTTACAGAGGCCCAGGGTTTGGTCCCTAGACCCACATGATGGTTTATAAGAATCCATAACTCTGGTTCTACGGAAACCAAACTCATTCACATAAAATAAAATAAAAAATTCTTTCTGGAAAAAAAAATAGACAACGGACTGGAGAGATGGCTCAGTGGTTAAGAGCACTGTCTGCTTTTCCCAAGGTCCAGAGTTCAAATCCCAGCACCCACATGGAATCTGGTTCTGGAATATGCTGCCCTCTTCTCCATGCAGGCATACATGCAGTTAGAGCACTCACACATAAAACAAATAAATATAGTAAACTAAAATTAGAGAGTGCTTAAGAATGATACTTAGGGCTGTCCTCCAGAGTCTACATACATGCACACACATGCATCCACTACACACACAGACTCACACACACACACACACACACACAGAGAGAGAGAGAGAGAGAGAGAGAGAGAGAGAGAGAGAGAGAGAGAGAGAGAAGAGAGGAGAAGAGAGAGAGGAGAGAGAGAGAGAGAGAGAGAGAGAGAGAGAGAGATGACACAGTGTAAGATCATGCAGTGGGATAGCAGAAAGTGCAGCTGGCCTCTCAGATTACAGCTGTTCCCCCAGGCGTTTGGACCTAGGAGATCTACTCCAGGAGACCTCGGGCTGCAGAAGGAAGGAAAACAGAAATAGAGTAGCGGGTGGGTCTGCTCCTGCCTTGTCTATCTGGAGGATATGCCTGGATGCTGACACTTCGAGGGATCTGCTTTGTCCAAAGGTCCCTTTTCCATCAACATCCCAGGCTCATGCCCTTCAGCCTAAACTCCAGATCCTTCATGAATGCAAAAGACTCACTAGTGCTTCAGGTCTCCGGGTCCTCAGAGCCAGTGAGACCCTAGACATAGAGTAGGGGCAGGAGCACCTCATGGCTGCACTGGTGAGGGAGGGGAGAGGATGATGATGACAACTGTGAATTCCACAGGGGCAGCCTGCTTTAGGACCACCTTCCAGCACATACCTGGACCCCAGGGCATAACCCCCACTTTGCAGAGCCCACATCAGTCCCCAGGAGGCCCCTTCGTTGTGTGGAGGGGAGCTATGGGTTATACATAACTGCTCCACAAAGTGCACAGACCTGTTCCTTCCAAGCCACCCACACCCATCTTCATACAGACCACAGGGAACTCACCCACAGTGGACTCCACATCCTGAGTGACACAGACTCCATCAGGGTGGGGGCAGGTAACTATATTGCAGGAAGCTTCAGATGTGACCTCATGGCAACTGTAGCAGTGCAGCCCCTGAGCTGAGAAGGAAGCCAACACATGAGGGCCAGGGTATGGGCTTCTTCGCCTAGACCCCTCCCCTGCATCGGCTTTACTTCCACACAACTGCTGGGCTATAGGGCAGAGCAAGAACACTCCACCAAAGGGAATAGTGAGACAAGAGCCCCTTGGTCAAATATGCTGGATCCTAGCCAGCCCCACAGGAGAGACCTGGACCCCAAGAGGTATTAGGGAAACAGTCACCATAGCGGGAAGATGGAGATAGCTGATGTCAGATGACATGGTGAGGGGATGAGTGAGTAGGTACTGGGCAGCACAAGGGCCAGCTGATGGGGAAGGCTGTTCTGACCTCCTTCCTCCATCCACCCCTGCAGAGCTGGCCCCTGGCACTTGGAGCATGACATGCACTGGACTTCCCACAGGCAGTTCAAAGCTGAGGCTCACCATCAGACCTCCCACAACAGTACAGATGTAACTAAAACTAAGGGTATCTGCGGGCTCAGAAACCTCTTAGAGTACAGTCATTTATTCTGGCATTTGGACCTTCATGTAGCTCGGCTGGGACATAAGAAAAAGGTCAAATGATGAGAGTTAAGGATTCTAAACTCTTGGCTTGACAGCTGTAACAGGTAAAAAAAAAAAAAAAAAAAAAAAAAGCCTGTGACAACTTGTGTGTAAACAGGCCAGTGTCTTGGCTATGTTTAGGGGCAGCAAGGTAGTCTGTGGACAGTGCCTCCTGCTAGCCTGAGTATGTCTAGGAATCAGAGATGCCTGAAGGTGCAATTATTGTTTCTCATGCTATGGGTTCTGAGGAGTGTCGTCTTCTACCCTACCACACCTCGGCTACTCACGGTAGATGTGGTGAAGTCCAAACTCTGACCTGCCAGTGCTGAAAGTTGCAAGGCCAGAGCTGGCCAGTTTACAGAACCAAGAAACCACCCCAGCACAGGAGGGTTCACACACCACAGAGCAAACCCCTAAGGGCAATGCCCTGGCCCTAACACAGGTCAGGGTCCTGGGCACAATAAAAACGCAAGTGTTCCCACAACTCTCAGGTCCCTTTTTTAAATCTCCTTGTCAACTTCCTGCCTCTCTCTCATTTTCCAACTCACCTCTCTCTGCACACAGTAGGGCCACAAGGAAGATGAACACACAGGCCTTCATAGCGTGGAAACTGTTCATCCTAAGGGAAGGCTTGCGTAGACAGACAAATCCTTAGAACTTAGAGCCAGTTAACATCCCCCAATCACATCCCTGGGCTCTCCATGTCCTGCACAGGCTCAGGCATTCAATCTCCCACCCTCCAAACCTACACACGCTTCCCCAGGAACAGATATCTGCCTGCTTTGCTCTCCACCACCCACCCTAGCTTCCCTTCCTAATCCCAAGCTCCCACCCAGCTGTATCCTGAGGGCCCTTCCCTCTGCTTGCCACCCCGCAGCCCCAACCTGATACCTCACCTTACTCCTGTCTCTGACCAGGCTGTAGGCACAGTGGAAACTTCTCGTTACTATATGGGCTGATATAAGTTCTTTGCCCTCCCACTTTTCCCTCACCTGCTTTCCTAAAAAGAAAGGGTTTTCTGAATTCCTCCAGGCCAGCAACGTCATAGCCTAAGAGTTGAGAAGGCTTCTTGCCGACATGGGGAAGGCAGACATGTAAAGCAGTTGAGGAGGTGCTATTTGTATAGCAAGGGAAGGAGGCAGGTTGCTTGGCACTTTCTTTTTTTGTTGTTTTTTGGGTTTTTTGGTTTTTTGTTTTTGTTGTTGTTGTTTGTTTGATTTGTTTAGTTTTGGGTTAGTTTGTTCTTGGTTTTCAAGGCAGGGTTTCTCTGTGTAGCCTTGGCTGTCCTGGAACTTACTCTATAAACCAGGCTAGCCTCAAACTCACAGCCATCTGCCTGCTCTGCCTCCTGAGTGCTGGGTGAAAGATAGACACTGCTGCAGCCACCCATGCTGGCTCCACCATCTGGCTGTTTTCTGTTTCTAAACATAGGTTAGGGGGTTCCGTGGCTCAGAGCCCCCTGCCCTCTTTCAAACAACCAGATAAGCACCTGATAAGTGCTTGGGGCCTGGCTCTGGTGAACAAGCACCCAACAGGGTCTTGTGCCCACAAAGTCCTGAGCCAAGAACTAACTGACAGCTCGGATGGGAGATGTTAAGCAGTATCTAATGTCTTTGGGCGCCTTATGGGGCTGCTGGTGTTGGCATCTCAGGGCTGGAGCCATGCATGCTTTTCACAGCACAGGACAGTCAATAGAGAGGATGAATGACCTTGTTGTGTGTTGTTTTACCTGGAACTTGCTGGTCCCTTCTATTTACCAATAAAGGCTCAGAGAGGCAGAGAAATTACCCAGATGACCTTTCTACTCAGCTAAATTCTGAGGTAAAAGGCACAAAATGCTCACTAGCTCCTTGGCAAGCCCAGGAGAAAAAGGTCAAAATCCAAGGCCAAAGGCTTGCTAGCTCTACACTCAAAACTCAAAGGCCATGGAGCTGAGGAACTCAAAAGCTAAGAGCCAACTTAAAGTCCCAAGCTATCAAAGCACCAAAGACTTCTTCCAGTTCTGCAGTCTGTCTTAAAAACTCCTCAACCCAAAGTCTTTCCTAGTCTTTAATCCCTGTCAGCTGGTTTCTTGCTCTGTCCCTTGACACTGGGATCCACAGCAAGAGTTTTATAGTTCATAGTCTCAACACATTGAGATAAATAGCCTGGCACAGTGTCCCCACTGCTGTCTAGAGTGGTGAGCCCCTGCCTTGCAGAAGCCTCTGTGAAGAAGCCACATGTTCATTCTCCCTGGCAATGCAGTTTGGCACACAGCATGTCCCTACACTATGAAGTCCAGGTCCAAGGTGTCCCGCAAAGGACACGAGTCTCCCTAGTGTTTAGTCATCACCTTGTGACATGGTATTCCAATAATGGAATCAACACCAGTTACCCAACTGTTGACTGCATCTGTGACTCAACCCTGGAGGGAGCAGGAAGGGCCCATGGCAAGACCAAGACTGAGTTCCCTAACCTCAGGGAGCTTAGAGTCCAGTGAGTGGCCTCGCTTAAGTGCCTGCAAGAGATACAGATAGGAGAAGGAAGGCTGGCCACAGAAAGAGGCCTGAGCGGGAAGAGTATCCTGAGGTGACACAACAGTAAAAGAACAGGTATGCTCAGAGCATAATGGAGTCCCAAAGAGGAACACAGAGTCAGTGACTCTGAGCACATTCACTTTAACAGGGAGGGACGTCTGCAAAGAGAAGGAAGCCAGAGGCTCAGACAGCCCAGCCAATTCTCCTGATGCAAGCCACAGGACAGACACAGGAGTTGCATCCTGTCTATTGCTTCTGGTCGGTTCCACAATTGTATATTCAACTCCAGGGTCGCTGTTGTGGGTTACAAGGAACACTGATTGAAGAAAGAGAGTCACTGTGGGGTGAATTTGGGGTTCTTAAGCAGCAGGGGGCTCAACCTCTCAAGGACTAAATGACAAACCACAGGCTACTTCAAAGCCTAGATGTCATCTCTCCAGAATCCATGCAAGAAATATTAGTTCTGATAAAATTCTACCACACTTCAAGGCATCCACCCTAACACCAAGACAAAATCCCTTCCTTGTTACCCTGCAATCTATGAGGCAAGCCGACCAGTTCACCCCCATACCACACCCCCCAGAACAGTGCTGGGAGGAAGAAAGCAAGAAAACTTTTCTATGGAACTCCTTCACATGCTGCCCTGGGCACCAGCTCATGCATAACCAAGTAGAGGTGATGCAAAGAGGTCAGACAGCAAGGGCCTGCCCACAAACATAGGGCATCAGAGACAGACCCAAGTCACAACCCAACCCAATTTCACCTTGGTAAGGCCATGAGCTTATGGGGTTTATTTACAGAGCATGGGTGAGGTCACTTCCAGAACTATGGATAACCCCCAAGCGGCTACATCACCAGGAAGTCTTACCCTACCATGTAAACCTTATCAGAGTCTCTCTTTCATTTAATCTTCCACTTCTTCTATATTCTAGCATCTTGTGAGATCACCTGTAGCAGGATGGAGTAATGGCTGGAACCTGAGGTGAGGGACCCCCTCCTGAGCATCAGGAGCTCTGGCCATTATCACAGATATGTCCCTGTTTTGCTCTTTTGACTCCACTTTCCTGACCACTGGGCTAAAGTTATCTCTACTCAAGGATAGCAGTGTTACCGTCACCCTCTCTTGAAGAAAAAGGCCTTATAACCATTGTGCCACACATTGTTTCTCTATCACCCTTAAACTAGGGATTATTATGGGTCCTCCATTTTCCACCCACACCACTGCAGGGATCCAGCTCCCCTTAGTGGTGGACTCCTGTCCAAGTGATGGACCGACCCACTGAGATTGACTCTTAAGGGAGAGGGCAAAGTGTGCTTGTAGAATCTTACTGTTTGGTTCCATCCAGAGTTAAGGCACCAGGTGTTGTCAGGCTTGTGTTAGGGAAGCCAGGCCTTAAGCAGAGAGGGCTACAGGCAAACAAAACCACACCCAGCCCTCTCCTCTGCCTTGTAACTCAGCCAGTGGTCTGACTACTGACACATGGAATAGCTCAGACAGTAGCCAAGTCCTTTCCTCTCCACAGAGAATGAGTGACCTCAGTTGAATAGCCTGGGTCACATGACTGTCTCTCTTCACCCTCAGTCCTATAGCAGGGGTTACATGTTACCTGACTGTGCTTCCCCAAAATGCGTCCACCACCACCTCTACCCTCCAAACAAGTTACCAGTAGATAGACACATTGACAAGACCCAAACTTCTAACTTGGTGCTGTGCTGCCTGCTGGGGTTAATGAGTCTCTTGCCTGAGGAAGATTCAACTCACTTCCTCTGTTTTATCTCAAACAGCCTCAACTCTTCAAACATCAGAAAGAGATCAGCTGTCTAAGAAGTCCCTGAGCAGAGCCCCACCATCATGATCAGTTTGGACCACATCTCCCATTTCCCTGCCAATAGCCTAATTTTCACAGTCATCCCTTCTTAAAGTTGGAAATACCAAATAGAGGAAGGAGTGCAGAGGTGGAGGGGCCTTGCTTAAGCCACTGAAGGACAGTTGTCTCCTGGGGTGAATCAATATCTCTGTCTCTGTCTCTTTCTGTCTCTCTGTCTATCTCTATGTCTTCAGTTTGTCAATACAAGCTTTCTCTGTTAGCCCAGACTATCCTGGAACTAGTTATGTAGATCAGGTTAGCCTTAAATTCAGAGCTCTGCCTGCTCCTGACTGTCATGTGCTGAGATTAGAGGTTTAGTTAGTTCTTTTCAATCTCTCTTTTTTGGGGAAATTTTGGTCTAAAGAAAATCCAAATTTTGCCTCTGATCCTGGGTAGAAACAAAAGTAGGATTATACAAACACACCATTGCCCCCTCCCCTAAGAATTAATTAAGTCTTTCCTAGCTGGGAAGTCAGGGCATCAGAACAGAGAAATGAACACATGTCTGTGCATTTGTTTGCTTGTGTTCAACAACACAATTATTTCCTTGGACTTCATGCCTGTGATTTTGCTACCATTATGAATCATAATGTACACATATGGCCTGCAGGATATCATATATGTGACCCTGAAGGGGCTGTGACTCACAGATTAAGAACCACTGGGTAAAAAGATGAACACTCCAAGGGAGGGGCAAGAGCATATCTTTGTCATTTTCTCATCTTTTGGGCAATTTAGAATGTTTGGCGCTCTCCACATCCAGGGATCATTGGCTATTGGTCCTAAGGACAAAGGGAGTGAAATGACAAGCAGGGCTTAGTGGGGTGAGAGTGAGTGAGGATGACCCATCAGTATGAGAGAGTAACTTTCAAACACTAGCTTCATTGAGACTGCTCAACTTGATTCCGGTGGACAAAGGCCATATGTTCTTAGGATTGGGTAGAGGGTTCTCAGGGGAGATGCACACTATTGGCTGGGGCTTGAAGTGCCAGGGAGGCCTGATTTGCATGTGACAGCACTGTCTTTTCACATGAACTAGAACACAGTAGTTAATTATCCTATGAGCAAAGAGAGGAGAGTGCTAGCAGGAAACTGTGTCAAAGGTCATATTCCAGATGTGTATCTGTGCCTAGGGACACCCTCCAGATGACATCAGGTATCCAGCCATCTGCTGGAAAGGGAAACCTCCATTCCATTCTGTCCGGATATGGTAGATTGCAACCTCCAACAGTAGTATTCTCCAACAGAATGTGGAGTTGAAACAGAGTGAAATAGAACCTTCTAGTCTCAAGGGAGCATAACTGGGGGAAGGTGGTAACATTTAGGGTCCCAGACAATCAGCCACTAAAGCCACTTAGGCTAATGGCTTCTGGATCCCTTGTCCCAGGGCCTCAAATAATGAATTTCACAGTCATCACAAGGATGAGTTTCAGAGAGCTGTTGTATTGCAGGTGAGCTTAGCAAGCAGAGCCACCACACAGCAGAAGCGCATCCCTGAGAGAGGGTTGCCAGGGAGGGTCCAGATCTAGATGGAATGGGCCTTCACTGGGTGGAGACATGAGGATGGGATGGTCAGTGCACTTGTCCCTCCCACAAGACACTCTTTCTCCTCTCTATTCCGGGGTCCAGACTGGAGTTTTGCACACATCTCCAAGGGCCCATGAAGCATCCAACTATGGGAAGCTTCTGGCAGCATCAGATATTACCTGAAAGGAGAACAAGAATAAAAGCAAAAGCAGACACAACCCCATGCCCCTCAACACTTTTGGTAATTCTGGCCCTCAGCCAGGACAGAGCCTGACAGAACCAAGGGCAGTTCTGGCTATGGGGTAGTACAGGGCAGGTTGTCAAGGACAAGAAGCCAAACTGCTCCTTTTTGAGGTCCTTGCCTCTGAGCAGGGACAGTTAGTTGTCACCTTGACACAAACTGTACCTACCTGGGAAGAGGAGATCTGTATTGAGGAGTTGCTTCTGTCAGCTTGGCCTGTCAGCATGTCTGGGATGAGCTGTATGCTTGACGATTGATGTAGGAGGCTCCAGGCCTCTGTGGGCAGCACCATCCCTAGGCAGGGAGGCCTGGGCCACAGAAGAAAGCTAGCTGAGCAAGCCAGGGCGACAAGCCAGTAAGCGTGTTCCTCCATGATTTGTGCTTCAAGATGCTGCCTTGAGTCCCTGCCCTGGCTTCCCTCAGAGATACACTGGGACCTAGATATACTGAATAGAAATGATACATATACTGAAGCCAAATGAAGCCTGTCCTCCCCATGCTGCTGTGCTCAGATGTTTGCTCCCAGCCACAGAAAGCTGACTAGACCTCACCCCTGACGTGCCTGACCAGGTTCTGTCTCCTGTTCTCACGGGTGTCTCCACTGAGGCAGGGATACAGTTCATGTCTCATTCTTTGGATCAAATGTCACTTAACAGCAAATTAAAGAGAATCATTTTCACAAATAAAATTATGCTGGGCATGGCGCTCATGCCTTTAATCCCAGTACTGGGGAGGCAGAGGTAGAAGAATTGCTGTGAGTTCAAGGCCAGTCTGCTCTACAAAGTGAGTCCAGGACAGCCTAGGCAATGCAGAGAAACCCTGTCTTGAAAAACTAAAAAAATAAAATAAAATTATAACATATGTGTGCTTCCCTTAATGGGCCTCAACCCACCCTGCTCCCTCCATCTTCCTCCCTTCCATAAGATGTTTTAAACTCCAAAGGACACAGGGATCTCTCCTCTCAGCAATTTCAGATTCTCATGTGAGAGTGTTACCAGAGAAATGTGTGTGTGTGTGTGTGTGTGTGTGTGTGTGTGTGTGTGTGTGTGTGTGTGCGTGTGTGTGTCTGTCTGTCTGTTTGTCTGTCTGTCTGTTTCTGTCTGTCCAAACCTGACAGTAGGGAAGAATCTACCCCGACTGGCCTCCAAGCTTGCTAATATTTATTATGTGACCTGGCAGGAGGGTACTATGTCAGAAACAAACAATCATGACTGTGTGTCTTTCCACAATGTCAGACTGTTGAATAGCAATAAATTCACAATGTTGATGGTTCCAAAGGCAGAAATGTGCCTGGATTCTTCCTTGCTAATCCTGGCAGAGGCTAACTCAAGTTCTTTCATTTCAGGCTTAATTACTAATATTAATTTCCAGGTCACATAGTAAAGATGGATGATAATAGATAGATAGATAGATAGATAGATAGATAGATAGATAGATAGATTTGTAGCCTAATAGTTGTAAAGTCCAACACAAGGTACAAGAGATTTCAAACACGCTAAGAGGCATGGAAGCTGTGCTTGATATAGTCAGACTGAGGGCCAGAGTTAGTCCAGTTATAGAGGTCAAAGGGCAGGACCAGAACCAGCCACAGGAACAAGCCAATGGAAGCACAACAGAGCCAGACAGGTAAGCAGCAGGACAACAGGTGGTGATTTGAGTAGGCTCTGTCAGTAGCAAGACCCCAGCAGAACTGAGGTCTCAGTACAGTCAGAGTTCCTGCCTGTAGGTCCTTGATGGACACCAGGTGGTCAGATAGCAGGTCAGCGAGGGCTGTTGGCGTCACTGTGCTGTCTCCTTCCTTCTGAGGTCCAGGTGCGGGAATTATATCCTTTCCTTGGTTTGTCTGTTCCCAATAAATTCCTGAGTGTGGTTTCCTGGGTACAATTTAAACTGTAGCTGTTATATAGTACTTAGATAAAGCTTGACAGAAATGTTTTTGGTGGTGTTGTTATTTGTCTGTCTGTTTGTTTTTATTTGGGGTAATTACTCATTAAAGCAGGTTGCCCTTGAGTTTACAGAGATCCATCTGCCTCTGCCTCTGCCTCTGGTGTACTGGGATTAAATGCATGTACCACCACACCCAGCCACAACTGAGACAGGTGAATCTTTATTATCATCAATTTCTCTTCCTCCTCCCTTCTACATCTCCTCCTCCTCTTCCTCCACCTCTTTCTTTTTATTCTTCTTCTTCTCTTAAAACCCAGTTATTTCTTCTGTTGTAGACAGATCTGGTCAGTGTGATCATACTTTTTACATGTGTAATGATTTACCAAAAATAATTTTCTTACAGCTCTGCCAACCAGCTCTGAAAATCCTGATGGGACAATGTGTCCAAATAAATCTCCCTTAAACTTTGGGCAGAACTTTATCAAGTTTGCTTTGTAATACAGACCACACTACAGAGGTCTACAGAGCCACGCATGTTTGAAAAGTTGACATTACAACAGTTGTGTGTGGGAAGTTGATGACTTCAGGGGCTTTGCTCTAGTTTCTTTGTTTGGTTTCTCTGTGTATCAGCCCTGGCTATCCTGGACTCACTTCAAACACCAGGCTGGCCTGGAACTCCCAGAGATCCACCTGCCTCTGTCTCCCTGAGAGCTGGAATTAATAGCGTGTGCAACCACGTCTGGCTGCTCTAGTTTCTTAAATAGCTAAAAGTCTGGCTGATTCAGTGGAAACTATTAACAAGTAACCAACAAAGCACAAAATCTTTAAGCAAGTTTTCATAAATGCCGATTAGGTTTTGTTGTTGATTGTTAGGGGTGGGCAGGTTGCCTGCATGTGTGTCCTGCCACCATGAGCCTGCAGTGCCCATGAAGGCCAGAAAAAGGGGTGTTGAAGCCCCTGCAACGGAGTTGCAAATGGTTGTGAGCCATAAATGTAGATCCTGGGGATGGAACTCCTGTCCTCTGGGAGATCAGCCAATGCTTGTAACCACTGAGCCATTCAATTTTAACTTCCACAGACCTTTTACTTATGTGCCTTAATGTCTAGCTTTACCCTTGTCTCCATTTCTGCTTTAGAATAATCTTTTATGTTAGGGGAAACTTCGCAAATTATCCTATAATACAAAATCCTTTCTTATCCAAAATAATTTCCTTTTGTTTCAGAAAATGTTTTGTACCTATAACCTTTCATTATCTCTTTCTCATGGCCGCTGGTTCCTTTCTATTCACTTCTATAAAAATTCATGATGCAGGCTGGAGCAATGGCTCAGCGGTTAAGAGCACTGTCTGCTCTTCTAGCAGTCCTAAGTACAATTCCTTGCACCCACATGGTGCCTCACAACCACCTATAATGGGATCTGATGCCCTCTTCTGATGGTATCTTATGCCCTCTTCTGGCCTGCAGGTGTATATGCAGATAAAGCATTGATCTACATAAAACACCTAAATGAATAAACATTCTCTACAAAATATAGTAAAATTCATGATGCACGTTAGACTATCCTTTTAAATCATGTTAGGCACATCTGATTATGTTCTGTCCTGCCTTTCACAAGGCCTAGTCAGCTATCCAGAGGAAGCCAGAGCAAAGAACATGTTAATGTGTCAGTGCTAAAGTCCATAGACTCTCATTTTTTATCTTTTATTTTTTGCTCTTAGTTTTGAATGCCTGACTTGAGAATAAGCCTACACCACAGTGCGAAGTCCCTTGCAGGCAGATTCTAGAAGAGGAGAGAAGAGATTTAAGCACTGTTTGATTTTTAGGATAAAAAGGGAATGGCCAGATGATGTGTAGGCACCTTCCTCACCAAGAAGAAAAAGGTTAGTGAGAAACAGTTGTCTAACTAAGGTCACACATGGACTTAAGTCTAATGTACGGAGAGTGTAATCTCTCCAGTTATTTAATAAATATACTCTGTTACTTACTTTTTTTTCTTTTTTAGTTTTTGGAACATGAAAAAGCACTGACTGTATCTTTGCGTGCTTTTAAATTTTTTAAAATAATGTTTAAAAATTGAACTATAGAGCCGGGCGTGGTGGCGCACGCCTTTAATCCCAGCACTCGGGAGGCAGAGGCAGGAGGATCGCTGTGAGTTCGAGGCCAGCCTGGTCTACAAAGTGAGTCCAGGATGGCCAAGGCTACACAGAGAAACCCTGTCTCGAAAAAACCAAAAAAAAAAAAAAAAATTGAACTATAATAACATGATTTCTCCCTTTCTTTACCTCCCACTAATCCCTCTGATGTACCCCATTTGGTCTCTCTCAAATTTACAATCTCTTTTATTTAATCTTTGCTACACACACACACACACACACACACACACACACACACGCGCGCATATTTTACTTATTTATTTATTTACTTCATATACAGTTCAGCCTACATGTATGCCTGCCTACACACCAGAAGAGGGCACCAGATCTCATTATAGATGGTTATGAGCCACCATGTGGTTGCAGGGCATTGAATTCTGGAACTCTGGAAGAGCAGACAGTGCTCTTAACTACTGAGCCACCCCTCCAGCCCACACATATGTTCTTAACTTGTACATACAACGTGCTCAGACTGGATAATGTTAGCTGAAGGAATCTGACCTCACAGCTGACCACTTGGTATTGGCTAACCCATCTGGGAGCTCCTCCCTGCGAAGACTATTTTCTCTACTCTCAGCATTCCCTTTGCTGCCTGTAGTCCTTTGTCTAAGGTTGGGGCCTGTATGACTTATCCCCTTCCATGATAGCATGTCTATTAGTGTCATCTGTGTTCAGGTCTCGTGCAGGCAGCCATGTTGTTGAGGCCTCATAGCGATGAGGACACATCCTGCTTGTCAGGTCCAATGGAAACTCCACTCTCCTGAATTCTAGCACCTGTTTCCTTCCTTCCCAAGGAAGTTATTCCTCATTGCTATCAGAGGGGACAGGTGGCTATCTGTGGTGCCTATTAGCATGCCAAGGCAATGCTGGCCTCCAGGCTCACTCGGTACCTGTAGTTCCTCTCAGCTCTTCTCACCCTGACTGCTACACTAAACTTCTCCAGCCCATGGGCGTTGCTTCCGTTCCTATATAACCCTGCCTTTTCACCCATATGCTCTCTTGGCCCCTCTCTTTCTGTTCTCTTTTTTGTCTTCTTCTTCTCTCCCTCTGTCACTCTCCTCTCCCCCCTCCCTTTCATGGACAAGTTGGGTCTACTATGTTCTGTCCCTGCTCTGGACTCTTCTAAATGCCTCTGGTTGTACTCTATCAGTTTAGAGCAAGGCACCAAGTGATCACTTGTTCTCTGCATTTTGATTGGCTGTGATTCTCTCTGAAGGTCTCAGTTTGTTACAGAGAGAAGGGTTTTTATTTTGTTTTTTGTTTTGTTTTGTTTTGATGAAGGGTGAAGAATACATTCCTCTGTTCGGTGAAGTTATTATTTCTCGTTGCAAAACACCATGACCTAAAGTGACTTAGAGAAGAAAGAATTGATTGGGCCTCATGGTTCCAAAGGGTTAGAGTGTATAATGATGGGAGACAGGACAGCAAGCAGGAGACACACCAGGATCTGCGCTATCTCAACAGGAAGCAGAGAAACCAAGTAAAATGGGGCAAGACTATAAACTCAAACGCCACACACACACCGATTTACTTTGTCCTTCAAGGCTGCACACCCTACAGGTTCCATAGTCTCCATGAACAGCACCACCAGCCGGGGACCAAGTATTTAAATACATGACCTTATGGGGGGGGGGGGACACCTAATCCAAACTACCATAAATGTCAGTCACTTCAGGCCTTGACTATAGCTTCATGTCCAATGTTTAAAATTGGGCAGGTGACCAAGATTTACCTTCCCCTACCTGTTGAGAATGCATCCAGGCCTTGCTTGACACTGGCTTGAACTGGAATCACTGAGGTAACACTCAGGATGGGGAGGAAAGATTTTATTTGTCTTACACTTCCATATTTCTGTTCATCACCAAGCAAAGTCAGGACAGGAACTCAAACAGATGGGAACCTGGATGCAGGAGCTGATGCAGAGGCCATGGAAGGTGTTGACTACTGGCTTGCTCATCGTGGCTTGCTCAGCCTGCTTTCTTGTAGAACCCAAGACCACCTGCTCAGGGATGGCACCACCCCCAATAAGCTGGGTCCTCCTCCATCAATCACTAATTAAGAAAATGGTTTTATAGTTGGATTTTATGGAGGCTTTTTCTCTGTTGGCCCCTCTTATACTATTTCTACCTGTTATCATAATTGGGCCTTGCACCCTCCAATGCATTACCAACTTGATCACCTATCAGACAAACAATGATAGGATCAGTATGACTTAATGCGTTTTTTCTTTGTTTGTTTGTTTTTGGCTTTTTGAGACAGTATTTCTCTATGTAGCCTTGGTTGCCCTGGACTTACTCTGGGGATCAGGCTGGCCTTGAACTCACAGCAATCCATGTGCTGTCTTTAAAGGTTTATGCCTTGCCCCACTCAAATGGCACTATTAAAGATAGTACCTTATCAAGATTTGACAGGGACACATAAGTCAAGGAGGAAATGAGGAACTGACCTGACTCCATTTAACTATGTATACTTGTAACATCTGCCCTAATTCTTCCACACACTAGTACCCCACTTAGAGTTCCAAACTATTTATCTGTTAAACCTCCTCTTACTGTGTGTGTGTGTGTGTGTGTGTGTGTGTGTGTGTGTGTGTGTGTGTGTCCGTCCATCCCTGTAGGCTTTAGAGTAGGCAGGGGAAAATGATCAGGATGAGGTACAAATGAATCAGGATGAGTCTGATTTTGGTATCAGTCCTGGGCCAAGATGTCTGGAGTCTGACCCAGAACATTTTACTTGAGCCATATTTTAGCACAGCACAATTTTGGAAAAGTTTTCAGATAACAATTTACTCAGCGCCATGTGTACAGCCAAGATTAATAAGTGTTTACATTGAAACTCTTTCCATATGGCCTCGTCTATGAGATGGTTTCTTGTTGACCTAGAAACAATGCTCAAGATAAGGGTCTTGGGAGAATGACTGAGGTAAACACAATGCCTGTGGGAGTCAGGATTGTCCTGGCCCTAAGATGACACAGATGTCACTTAGGCTGTTGTAAAGTACAAGTGACATCTCTCACAAAGAAGAACTTTATAGCCTAGAAGCTATGTTCAAGGTTTTGAGAGGATAAGAAAGCATAAATTCTTGAAGATAGAGGCCGAGCCTGGCTCATCAGACAGCAAAAGATCACCAGGTTGTACACTACAGGCAATCCTGGAAGAACATCTGGGCACCTCCTTCCGCTGAGAGGTAAGCTGTGTGTTTTACTGTCTTGTGTCTTGGCTTCTCCAGTGCTCATCTGTGTACACAAGATCTACATGTGTGGGACTCTGCTGGCTGAGGCTGAAATCTGCCTTCTCTGGATAGTCATTTCCTGTTCAGTCGATGAAGGAGGGACTCCCTTTCCTAGCGGGGTCCTCACTCAGCGGATTTGGGAACACCAGATTTTGTAAGGAGTGCCCCATAGTTCTAGAAGTCACTACTTTACACATAGGATAATTAAGTACGTTTTATCTTTTTGTGATAGGCCCAGTGATACTGACTGTAAACAAGGCACAGTATGTAGATTAAGCATCCTGGTACCCTTAGCCCTAGGGACTCAGACACATTCACTCTCATGACCCCTCCCCACTGCCCAGGGTTCATAAAGTTTGTTTGTTTTCACACTACCCTGACCATCTCAGACTTCTCATCCAGGGAAAAGAAGAGCTCCTGAGGGACACGCTGGCCTTCCATGACTTCCCATTGTTCAATGGAATAGGGAATTACCTGACCCACCATGGCAAGACCAGTCCAGACCACTGGGTAAGCACCTGCCCAGTCTGTTTCTCACAGGGCCTCCCTTCAGGCCTCAACCTGCTTCCCATGCCCAGCCTGTCAAGGTACAGGAAACAGAGAACTGTAACACTGTGGTACTATCACAAGCCTTTTGAACCCCCACCTAAGTGTCCATTGCCTTCTGATACCAACAATTTCATTGACCTTTTGCTGGTTTCGGGAGTTTGTTGGCTTTCTGTGCAATGACCTCAGCATGAAGAGCAGTAACATTTTTATGTCTTGTGGGTTCCTGAGTCTCCACTGCCTATTGAGATCTGTAGTCTCATTCTAAAAGGAGCTAACGTGTAACACCAGGTGTGAGAATTCATTTCCCACCTCCTCTGGAGAGGCCGGGGACATGGCTTTGTGTCCATGCTACTAGCCTCACTCCTGCAGTACTCTAGTCCCCCCACCCCGCCCCCAAGTGAGAAACAGGACCTCTGCTCTCAAGCTGCGTCCATTTCATCTGGAAG
Source organism: Acomys russatus (assembly GCF_903995435.1). Lineage (NCBI taxonomy): Eukaryota > Metazoa > Chordata > Mammalia > Rodentia > Muridae > Acomys > Acomys russatus. The sequence goes on from NC_067153.1 coordinate 38,477,866, forward strand.
CAAGCAGTACCCAGACTGAACCCCTGGACACGGGACCCAGACCTGCCATCATGAAACAGCATACATGTGTGTTACTCAAGACAGCTATGGCCAAGACACAGGTGTAATGTAGACCTGCCTGCCTGCTGCTGGGTTAGAGGTAGACACATTTATAACCATGTACTGTGGGCACCATGATTGGCTATGCTTGGCTAGAAGCCTCATGGATCAAGTCTCACTTGTCCCTAAAGCCTGAGCTATAATCTGACTGCCTGAGATGGACGAAAAGACCAAATAACAGATACTGAAAATGTCACAGATGTCTAGAGCTGAAGGAGAGTGAGTACTGTGGACTTGTAAATTCACTTCTTTCTCACAACCTAAAATGTACATTTGTGGAGAAACCACAGGGCATGCAAATTGGGAAGTGTGTGTGTGTGTGTGTGTGTGTGTGTGTGTGTGTGTGTGTGTGTGTATGCATATCATACCTCTGTGTATGCATGACCTTTTTCAGCATAATCAGGTGCTTTTTGAAAACGAGGGAACCCTCTGCCTTCCCCTAGCATCAGCACTGAGGGAAGCCCACCCAAACCAAGCAGTACCCCACTCTGACTTGGGTAATAGAACATATGTGGCTGGCTGAGAGGGCAGAGGTGTGGACTGTCAGGCAAGACTCAGTGGACTCAGTGCAGCAAAAGAAAAGTGGAGATCATGCATGGGAGAACAAAGGGTTTATTAGACTCAACTGGGGGCACTGAGCCTGTGAGAATGCCTGGAGGACCTCGGAGATTTATGGCGTCCACAGTGGTGGAATTATATCTTGGTATTCTGCCTCTTCCCTGTGCTGTCTGCCTGCATCCAGGACCAGGAACAGCATGAAGAGGCATTCCAGGAGGTTCAGATCTGAAAGCCCAAGAGGCATATGGAAACCTACCGAGCAGGGACTGGCACAAGGACTAAAAAAGAAGTTGTCTTACGCCCTACCCCCACCTCAGAGTACCTACAACCCACAATGCATCACTAGAGGGTTCCAGGTAGGAGTGCTTACACATTGGGATACAAGGAGGAGGGCAGGAATAACAGGAAGTGCCATCACAGCAAGGCCTGCAGGAGGAGGACTGAGGCCAGGCTGAACAGAAGCACCCCTGCCAGGGTCCAGGTGCTGCCCCCAGTGGGAACTGCTGCATTGCAGAGGTCTTCCTTGCAGCAGGAAATGTTGGAGCGGATGTCAGCACCCATGATCTGAGTATTATCAAGATAATCCAAGTTGTCAGGGCAGGTGGGGAGGCAGGACTTGTTCTTTACCTTCAGTTTCTGAGAGCCTGCAAGACATCAAGGAGTGACCTCACAGCTTACATAGGAGGAACTCAGCATCCCAAAGTCTGAGGCCCATGCCACCAGGCCTGAATGGCCCAGCCTTGTCTCTAAGGCATATTGAAGCCAGACATGGAAGCTCATACTTATAATCCCAGAATCTGAACGACTAAGGCAGGAGGATTTTTATGAGTTCAAATCCAACCTGAGGCACAGGGGGAGTTCTAGGCCATCCTGGAGCTAGAGTGAGACCCAGTCTTTTTTTTTTTTTTTAAATTTATTTCTTATTTTGTATACAGTGGAGGCTAGAGGAGGGCACTAGATATATCATAGATAGTTGAGAACCATATTTGGCTGCTTGGAATTGAACTCAGGAAATTTGTAAGAGCAGGTGGCGTTCTTAACCACCCAGCCATCTCTCCAGCCCAAGATAGTCTTAAGAAACAAACCAAACCAAACAAAAACATGGGTTGGCCAGGTGTCTTGGTGGATAAACGGCTCATTTGTGCAAATGCAGGACCCCAGTTCCAACTACCAGAGCCAATCATAGATGGGCAGGTATGGTGGCCTACTTGTAATCTCAGTCCTCAGGAGACAAAATGACAAGTGTAAGCTCACTGGATAGACTAGCTGAACCTGTAAGCTCGGAGTTCAACAAGAGGCACTGCCTCAGTAAAGAAAACAGTTGTCAAGAAAGACACCATCAACTTTTAGGCTCCACACACTTGTACCCACCAGTGCACCTGCACGCACACATATATACACACAAATGAACATACATACACTGTGCTGAGGCCTCCATCAGTGAACTGCTTGCATGGAACCCCAAGGTCCCAAGTTCAATGCCCAGCACCCAGGTAAAGAGACAACCAGGCATAGCTCTGCTTATGATCTCTGTGCTGAGGAGGAGGCAGGAGGTCCCAGGAGCTCTCAACCAGCTGCCCAGCCTACTTGGCAAACACCAGATCCCAGTGAGAGATCCTGTCTCAAAAACAACATGGTTGTGACTAGAGGAATGGCTCAGCAGTTAAAAGCACTTGTTGCTCTTGCAGAGGCCCAGGGTTGGAGCTTGAACCCATACGATGGTTTGCAAGAATCCATAACCCCAATTCTAGGGGAACCACACTCATTCACATAAAATAAAATTAATAATTCTTTTAAAATATAGACAAGGGGCTTAGCAGTTAAGAGCACTGTGTGCTCTTCCAGAGGTCCTGAGTTCAATTCCCAGCACCTACATGGAATCTGATAGTGGAATATGCTGCCCTCTTCTCCATGCAGGCATACATGCAGAAAGAGCACACTTACATAAAACAAATGAATAAAGTAAATTAGACAGTGCCTGAGAAATGATACGTAAGGATGTCTTCCAGACTCTACATAGATGCACACATACTCATCCACAGTCATAGACAAGCACACACACACACACACACACACACACACACACACACACACACACACACACACACAAGCCCCAGAGTCAGCCTGGGTCTAATTTCACAGTCTGATTTCACCCAGTGGCAATTTCACCCAGTGGCATAGCAGAAAGGGCAGCTAGCCTCTCAGATTCTGGCTGTTCCCCCAGGCGTTTGGACCTAGGAGATCTGCTCCAGGAGACCTCGGGCTGCAGAAGGAAACAGGAAACTGAGTAGAGGGTGGGTCTGCTCCTGCCTTGTCTATCTGGAGGATATGCCTGGATGCTGACACTTCGAGGGATCTGCTTTGTCCCAAGGTCCCTTTTCCATCAACATCCCAGGCTCATTCCTTCAGCCTAAACTCCAGATTCCTTCATGAAATGCAAAGACTCACTAAGTGCTCTCAGGTCTCCGGGTCCTTCAGGAGCCAGTGAGACCCTAGACATAGAGTAGGGGCAGGAGCACCTCATGGCTGCACTGGTGAAGGGGGGAGAGGGTGATGATGACAACTGTGAATTCCACAGGGGCAGCCTGCTTTAGGACCACCTTCCAGCACATACCTGGACCCCAGGGCACAACCCCCACTTTGCAGGCATCCCACATCACTCCCAGGAGGCCCCAACTTGTGGGGAGGGGAGCTATGGGTTATAAATAACTGGTCCACAACAAGTGCACAGACCTTTTGTCCCAAGCCACCCCACACCCATCTTCAATCAGACCACAGGGAACTCACCCACCAAGGCTTCCACATCGTGAGTGACACAGACTCCATCAGGGTAGGGGCAGGTAAGAGATTGGCAGGAAGTTTCAGATGTGGCCCCCCAGCAACTGTAGCAGTGCAGCCCCTGAGCTGAGAAGGAAGCCAACACATGAGGGCCAGGGCATGGGCTTCTTCGCCTAGACCCCTCCCCTGCATCGGCTTTACTTCCACACAGCTGCTGGTCTATAGGACAGAGCAAGAACACTCCACCAAAGGGAACAGTGAGCCAAGAGCCCCTTGGTCAAATATGCTGGGTCCTAGCCAGCCCCACAGGAGAGACCTGGACCCCAAGAGGTATTAGGGAAACAGTCACCATAGCAGGAAGATGGAGATAGCTGATGTCAGATGACATGGTGAGGGGATGAGTGAGTAGGTACTGGGCAGCACAGGGCCAGCTGATGGGGAAGGCTGTTCTGACCTCCTTCCTCCATCCACCCCTGCAGAGCTGGCCCCTGGCCCTTGGAGCATGACATGCACTGGACTTCCCACAGGCAGTTCAAAGCTGAGGCTCACCATCAGACCTCCCACAACAGCACAGATGTAACTAGAAGTAAAGTGGTATCTGAGGCCTCAGAATCTTAGAGTACAGACGTCCTAGCATTTGGACCTTGGCTAGGGTGGGACGTAAGAAAAAGGTCAAACGATGAGAGTTAAGGATTCTAAACTCTTAGACTTGGCAGCTGGGACAGGAAAAGAAAGCTCTGCCAGCTTGTCTATACCTAGGCCAGTACCCTGGCTCTGTTTAAGGATAGCAGGATAAGTCTGTGGACAGTGCCTACTGGTGGTCTAGGACTCAAGAAAGAAATGCTATGGGTCCTGAGGAGTGTCATCTGCTACCCTACACCTCCCCCAATGCTCACAGCAGAGGTGGTGAAGTTCAAGAGCCTGACTCGGCCATGGTGAACGCTCCGAGGCTGACGCTGGCCGGTTTACAGAACTAGCACAGGAGGGTTCACACACAACAAGCCAACACCAAAGGGCATCCCCTGGCCTCAGCCTACTTCAGGCACTGGGCATACAATGAAAATGCCAGTGCATTCACAACTCTCAGGGACTTTAAAATCTCCCTTGCAACAGCCTGCCCCTCCCTCATTTTCCAGTTCACCTCTCTCTGTACACAGTAGGGCCACAAGCAGAATGAGCACACACGACTTTGTAGCATGGGAACTTTTCATCCTAGGAGAAGACCTGGGTAGACAGACAAATCCTTAGAAGTTGGAGCCAGTTAACAGCCCCCAATCACAGCCCTGGGCTCTCCATGTCCTGCACAGGCTCAGGCATTCAATCTCCCACCCTCCAAACCTCCACACGTTTCCCCAGGAACAGATATCTGCCTGCTTTGCTTCTCCACCACCCACCCAGCTTCCATTCCTAATCCCAAGCTCCCACCCAGCGCTATCCTGAGGACCCTTCCCTCTGCTTGCCACCCCACAGCCCCAGCCTGATACCTCATCTCACTCCTGTCTGTGACCAGGCTGTAGGCACAGTGGAAACTTCTAGCTAGATGTGGGCTGATATAAGTACCCTACTGTCCCTCGGCTCCTCCCAGCTGGTTTCTTTAAAAAAAAAAGGGGGGGGGGGGTTTCTGTGATTACTCCAGGCCAACAACGTCATTGCCTAAGAGTTGACTAGGCTTGTTGCTGACATAGAGGAGCCGAGCCAGACATGTAAAGCAGTTGAGGAGTTGCTATTTGGATAGCCAGGGAATGGGGCAGCTTGCCCAGCCTTTTCCTGGTATGGTTTTTTATTTTTTTGATTTGTTTTGTTTTGCTTTAGTTTGCTTTTGGTTTTCAAGGCAGGGTTTCTCTGTGTAGCCTTGGCTGTCCTGGAACTTACTCTATAAACCAGGCTAGCCTCAAACTCACAGCCATCTGCCTGCTCTGCCACCTGAGTGCTGGGTGCCTCTATCACCTGGTTGTTTACTGTTTCTAAATATAGGATAAGGAATTCAGTGGCTCAGAGACCCCTGCCCTCTTTCATACAAGCAGTTAAGGGACTCACATGTACTTGTAGCCTGGCTTTGGTGAACAAGGACCGAAGGATGCTTGTGTTCAAAAGTGAGGGTCCTGAGCCAGGAAGTAACTGACAGCTGTGATCAGGGATGTCAAAAAGTGTCTGATGTGTTTGGGTGCCATCTGGTTCTGCAGGTGATGTTGGCATCTTGTGGCAAGAGCCACAGATGCTTTTCACAGCACAGGACAGTTGATACAGAGGTTGAATGATCTCAGTGTGTGTTGTTTGAATTGGACATCCCTGATAGTTCTCTTTAACAAGAAAGGCTCAGAGAGACAGACATTTCTACTCAGCTTAAATCCTGATGTAAAAGACACAAAATGCTCACTAGCTCACTTGACAGCTCAGAAGGAAAATGCCAAAAAAAACCCAAGGTCAAAGGCTTGTTACCTCAAAGGCCATGGAGCTGAGGAGCGAAAAGCCAAACTAAAATCCCAAGATAACGAAGCACCAAAAACCTGTCCCAATTCTAAGGTCTGTCTTATATACACCTCAATTCAAATTCCATCTTATTCTTTGATCCCTGTCAGCTGGTTTCTTGCTCTGCCCCTTGACCTAGGGTCAACTTTATTAATTCAGGCTTCCAGAAAGCTGTTGGGTTAAGGTGTGTGTGAGGCTAGTGTCCCACACCTAAATCACCTATTTATAATAAACAGTTCTTGGATTAAATATGTATTAGGGGTCAACCACAAGAAACAGAGATTTATAGTTCAATCTCAGGTACCCCAGTGGGATCAAGGACACACAGATTTCTACAGTTCATCGTCTCATGGATCACACTGAGATCAAATATCCTGCAACAAGTGTCCCCACTGCTGTCTAGAGTGGGGAGACGCTGCCTTGCAGAAGCCTCTGAGGAAAAGCTACATGTTCATTCTCCCTGGCAATGCAGTTTGGCACACAGCATGTCCCTACACTATGAGGTCTACATCCAAGGTGTCCCACAAAGGACACGAGTCTCCCTAGTGTTTAATCACCACCATGTGACATGGTATTCCAATAATGGAATTATCACCAGTTACCCAAGTGTTGATTGCATCTGTAGCTCAGCCCTGGGGTGAACAGGAAGGCCCCACAGCAAGGCCAAGACTGTGTTCCCTAATCTCATGGAACTGAGAGCCCTGTGAGTGACCCCACTTAAGTGCCTGCAAGAGATACAGATAGGAGAAGGAAGGCTGGCCACAGAAAGAGGCCTGAGCTGGAAGAGCATCCTGAGGTGACACAACAGTAAAAGAACAGGTATGCTCAGAGCATAACGGAGTCCCAAAGAGGAACACAGAGTCAGTGACTCTGAGCACATCCACTTTAACAGGGAAGGACGTCTCCAAAGGGAAGGAAGCTAGAGGCTCAGAGAACCCAGCAGTTTCTCCTGATGTAAGCCACAGGACAGACACAGGAGTAGAATTCTTTCTATTGCTTCTGGTTGGTTCCATATTTGTATATCCAACTCCAGTGTCGCTGGTTTGGGTTACAAGGATGAGTGATGGCAGAAAGAGACGCACTGCAGGATGAATTTGGGATTCTCAAGAAGCAGGGGCTCAACCTCTCAAGGACTGAATGACAAACCACAGGCTACTTCAAAGCCTAGATGTCATCTCTCCAGAATTCACACAAGAAATATTAGTTCTGATAAAATTATGCGACACTCCAAGGCCTCCACCCTAACACCAAGACAAAATCCCTTCCTTGTTACCCTGCAACCTATGAGGTAAGTAGACCAATTCACCCCCATACCACACCCCCCAGAACAGTGCTGGGAGGAAGAAAGAAAGAAAACTTTTTTTGCAACTCCTTCACATGCTGCCCTGGGCACCAGCTCATGCATAACCAAGCAGAGGGTTTATTTACAGAGCATGGGTGAGGTCACTTCCAGAAATATGGATATATCCCAAGCAGCTACTTCACCAGGAAGTCTTACTCCATCATGAAAGCTGGGTCATAGAGTCCCTCTTTCATTTAATCTTCTACTTCCTCTATATTTTTAGCATCTTCTGAGATCACCTGTAGAAGCAAGAAGTAATGGCTGGAACCTGAGGTGAGGGGACCCCTCCTGAGCATCAGGAGCTCTGGCCATTATCACAGATATGTCCCTGTTTTGCTCTTTTGACTCCACTTTCCTGACCACTGGGCTAAAGTTATCTCTACTCAAGGAAAGCTATGTGACCATCACCTTCTCTTGGAGGAAAAGGCCTTATAACCATTGTGCCACACATTGTTTCTCTATCACCCTTAAACTAGGGATTATTATGGGTCCTCCATTTTCCACCCACACCACTGCAGGGATCCAACTCTCCTTAGTGGTGGACTCCTGTCCAAGTGATGGACAGACCCACTGAGATTGACTCTTAAGGGAGAGGGCAAAGTGTGCTTGTAGAATCTTACTGTTTGGTTCCACCCAGAGTTAAGGCACCAGGTGTTGTCAGGCTTGTGTTAGAGAAGCCAGGCCTTAAGCAGAGAGGGCTACAGGCAAACAAAACCACACCCAGCCCTCTCCTCTGCCTTGTAACTCAGCCAGTGGTCTGACTACTGACACATGGAATAGCTCAGATAGTAGCCAAGTCCTTTCCTCTCCACAGAGAATGAGTGACCTCTGTTGAATAGCCTGGGCCACATGACTATCCCACTCCACCCTCAGTCCTATAGCAGGGGTTACATGTTACCTGAATGTGCTTCCCCAAAATGCAGTCCACCATCATCACCTCTACCCTCCAAACAAGTTACCAGTAGATAGACACATTGACAAGACCCAAACTTCTAACTTGGTGCTGTGCTGCCTGCTGGCGTTAATGAGTCTCTTACCTGAGGAAGATTCAACTCACTTCCTCTGTATCTTAAACAGCCTCAACTTTTAAAACACCAAAAAGAGATTAGCTGTCTAAGAAGTCCCTGAGCAAAGCCCCACCATCATGATCAGTTCTGGACCACACCTCCCATTTCCTGACATTAGCGTTAATTTTCAAATGAGAAAACAGCACAGTAAACCCTTCTTAAAGTTGGAAATACCAAATACAGGAAGGAGTACAGAGGTGGAGGGGCCTTGCTTAGGCCCACTGAAGGAAAGTTGTCCACTTGAGTGAATCAGTCCTTGTCTCTGTCTCTCTATCTGTCTCTATCTGTTGTTCTCTCTCTCTCTCTCTCTCTCTCTCTCTCTCTCTCTCTCTCTCTCTCTCTCTCTCTCTCTGTTTCTCTGTCTCTGTCTCTCTCTCTTTCTCTTTCTCTCCCCGTTTTTCAAAACAGAGTTTTTCTGTAAAGCCCTTGATATCTTAGAACTTCCTAAGTATATGAGGCTGGCCTCAAATTCAAAGTTGTCTGCCCCTGCCGCCCAAGTGCTGGGATTTGAGGCTTAGTTAATTGTCTCTAATCTACCCTGTTATGGAATTTTTGGTCCAAAGAAGATCTGAATTGACCTTTGACCCTGGGTAGAAACAAGAGTGAGATTATGTTAACACACCACTGCCCTCTCTGCTAAGAGCTAAGTCTTTCATAGCTGAGAAGTCAGGGCAGCCGGAACAGAGAAAAACGAACACGTGTGTGTGCACATGTTCGCCTGTGCTCAGCTTGACTGCCCCAGTTCTATGTGTGTAGTTCAGGACCCCTGCCGAAGAAATGACGTCATCCACTGAGAACCAGTTGTTTCCTCACCAGTTAACTTGACTACCAGCACTGATAGGCTATAACCCAGAATCCTAAGTAAAACAAAACTCCTCTCCACTAAGTTCCTTTCTGTCCCAACACAAATGGAACTAAGGCAATGGGCACAGCAGTGGCTCTCAGCCTTCCTAAGCTGCGGCCTTTTAACACAGCTCCTTCTGTTGTGGTGACTCCCAACCTACAATTATTTCTTTGTACTTCATAACTGTAATTCTGATACTATTATGAATGGTAATGTAAACATATGACATGCAGGATACCGTATGTGTGACCCCCAAGGAAGAACAGCTCTTTTAGTTTGAGTCTAAGAAAACCGGCAGGTTCAACAAAGGAGGTCCATAGGCAGTGTGGTTTATGGCGTGGGGTCTTCAGACAAGAGTTCCCGTACCCAGAAATTCCGGTCAACTGGGTTAGGACTTGGCCTGGTATCTGAAGAGGGGAGAGATAAAGCAGGAAAAGTTAGGCCTTTTGTCTTAGAACTCAGAAAGATGGCCAGACTCAGCAAGTGAGGGGTTTTGAGCACCTGCTTGGAGGGACACTGTGTGAGCACATGGCTACAAAGGGGACACTGATGCCCTCCTTCTTCTTAACATGTCTTTAGGTGAACAAGCTTTTTTTTTTTTTTTTAAAGATTTATTTATTTATTATTATGTATACAGTGCTCTGCTTGCAGGTACTCCTGCAAGCCAGAAGATGGCACCATATCACATTACAGCAGATGGTTATGAGCCACCATGTGGTTGCTGGGAATTGAACTCAGGACCTTTGGAAGAGCAGGCAGCACTCTTAACCACTGAGCCATCTCTCCAGCCCGAACGAGCTTTTCTTAGATATGGTTTCCTGTCCACGACAGGGCTACTTGCATCAACACTCCAAGGGAGGGGCAAGAGCATACTTTTGTTGTTTTATCATCTTTTGGGCAACTGAGAATGTGTGCCTCTCCCCACCAAAAAAGGGGACCTGTGGCCACTGGTCACAAGGACTAAGTGAGTGAAGTGACAAACTGTCACGCCTCGCCCGACCATCAGGAAAGACGCAACCACTAGTTCTCCTCCAAGCAGTTTATTCAAGCTCTTCGTGCAAGCAACTCCCCCGAACCACACCCCTCACGCACTAATAAGGCATACTATCATCCAATCCATTCACGCCACGTCTCGCAACCTCATAGGTCCACGAAGGCGGAACTACCGCAGGCAGTGGGCTATATCCAAATAAGGACTTGTTTGTTCTCTCCAGAGGCAGCTCTGGCGGTGTGCCAGGCGCCATCTTAGGGTGCGGTCCGTGGGGGCTCTCCACAACAAACAGGGCAGGATGGGTGTGGGGAGAGATGACAGTGGCCTGTAAGTATAACAATAACTTTCTGGGACTAGCTTCATCAAGATGGCTCAGCTTTATTTGGTGTGGACAAAGGCCATATGTTCTTGGGGTTGGGTAGAGGGTTCTCAGGGTAGATGTGCACTATTGCCTGGGGCTTGAAGTGCCAGGGAGGCCTCCTTTGCATTTGGCAGCACAGTCTTTTCATATGAACTAGAACACAGCAGTTAGTTATCCTATGGGCAAAGAGGGGAGAGTGCTAGCAGGGAACTGTGTCAAAGGTCATATTCCAGATGTGTATGCATCTGTGCCTAGAAACACTCTCCAGATGACGTCAGGCAGAGACAGAGAAGCCATCTGCTGCAAAGGGAAACTTGCAATCTATTCTGTCTGGATGTGGTAGACTGCAACCTCAAACAGCAGGGTTCTACTATGTTCTGTCCTTGCTCTGGACTCTCCCAGATCCCTCTGGCTGTACTCTCTTTCTCATATCTACACTAAAACTTTCCCCTCAGCCGTAACTTGGAGCAGTAACATCCTTACTCTCTAGGCTATTCCCAGGACTCTTACAACTTTCCCACCCTGCCCTCCCTTCCTCAGTGCTCCCTAAGTCTTAAGCCCCAGAGTTGTGTTGTAGGTGTATCAGATTAGGGCAAGGGACCATATGATCACTTGTTCTCTGCATTTTGATTGGCTATGATTCTCTCTGAGGGTCTCAGTGTGTTACAGAGAGAAGGGTTTTTATTTTGTATTGTTTTGTTTTGATTTGATGAAGGGCGAAGACTACATTCCTCTGTGGGTTGAAGTTATTACTTCCTGTTGCAAAACACCATGACCTAAAGTGACTTAGAGAAGAAAGAATTGATTGGGGCTCATGATTCCAAAGGGTTAGAGTGTATAATGGTGGGAGACAGGACAGCAAGCAGCAGACACGCTAGGATCTGCGCTATCTCAACAGGAAGCAGAGAAACCAACTGAAGTGGGGCAACACTATAAACTCAACCACCACACACACTGATTTACTTTGTCCTTCAAGGCTGCACACCCTACAGGTTCCATGGTCTCCATGAACAGCACCACCAGCCAGAGACCAAGTATTTAAATACATGAGCTTATGGGGGCACACTTAATCCAAACTACGTAAATGTCAATCATTTCAGGCCTTGACTATAGTGTCATGTCCAATGTTTTAAACTGGGCAGGTGACCAAGATTTACCTTCCCCCACCTGTTGAGAATGCATCCAGGCCTTGCTTGACACTGGCTTGAACTGGAAACACTAAGGGAACACTCAGGTTGTTTTTGGAAAAGTTTTATTTGTCTTACACTTCCATATTTCTGTTCATCACCGAAGGAAGCCAGGACAAGAACTCAAACAGGCAGGTAAAGGAGAGATAAACCTGTCTTTTAGGATCCCAAATGTGGGATTGGAACGGTCTTGTGAAAGAACAGGTGAGGTTAATCCACTAGAAGACCGACACCTCATGCAGGAGCTTGATTGTTGACAGCTGAAAAGATCCCGTGAACAGACTCTGGGAGGAGATGTATAAATGAGCCCAGAACTAGAGGCAGGGCTTTTTGGAGACTTGGGATAGATTTGGCTGTTCATCGCTGCACTTCAAGATGCTCCTAGAGAAAAACCACTCGAGGGAAGGCTTTGGGGCTCCGGCTCCTGCTGAGATTCAGGGTTCTGGTTACCCCAGGTTCCAGCAGAAGAAATCCTGCGGCTCATGCCCGGAGCATTGTTCCTCAGAACTGATATCCTTAAGGTTTTGTTATTGTGCCCATTAATCTTCATTTCCTACTGTTTTGGTTAGTCGGGTTATAAGTGACATATGCTCAGTCACTAACTTGTTAATAAAATATATTGGTTAAGAAAATTGAGCACACCTTTAATCCCAGCACTCGGGAGGCAGAGGCAGGTGGATCGCTGTGAGTTCAAGGCCAGCCTGGTCTACAAAGCTAGACCAGGACAGCCAAGGCTACACAGAGAAACCCTGTCTCGAAAAACAAACAAACAAACAAACAAAAAACCACAAAAAAGAAAATTGAGCCTACAGGCAGGAACCTGGATGCAGGAGCTGATGCAGAGGCCATGGACGGGGGCTGCTTACTGGCTTGCTCCCTATGGCTTGCTCAGCAGCCTGCTTTCTTCTAGAACCCTGGACCACCCGCTCAGGGATGGCCCCTACAACAAAATGAGCTGGACTCTCCACCATCACTAAGAAAATGGTTTTACAGTTGGATCTTATGGAGGCTTTTTCTCAGTTGTCCCTCTTATATTATTTCTACTTGTTATGACAATTGTGCCCTGCACCCTCCAATGCATTACCTTCTTGATCACCTGTCAGACAAACAATGGTAGGATCATTGTGACTTAATGCCTCTTTTTTGTTGTTTTATTTGGTTTTTTGTTTTTTGATACAGGTTATCTCTGTGTAGCCTTGGCTGCCCTGGACTCACTTTGTAGACCAGGCTGGCCTTGAACTCACAGAGATCCACCAGCTTCTGCCTCCTGAGTTCTGGGATTCAAGGCTTATGCCTGGCCCTAAAGATTTTTTTTTGGGGGGGGGGTTTGGTTTTTGATACAGGGTCTCTCTGTGTAGCCTTGGTTGTCCTGGACTTGTTTTGTAGACCAGGCTGGCTTCAAACTCACAGGGATTCTCCTGCCTCTGCCTCCCAAGTGCTGGGATTAAAGGTGTGCGCCACCAAGCCGGGCTTCAATGACATTATTAAAAATAGTCCCTTATCAAGGATTTGACAGGGATACGTAAGTCAAGGAGGAAATGAGGAAGCTGCCTGACTCCATTTTGCCACTTTGAAGGGAGCAGCCATTATGCTGTATTGTTACATAATAACAATAATAATTAATAATAATGAGTCTCCGTCTCTGCTTCCTGGACCTGACCTGCCCCAACCTATGAACTTGACTTGTTTGGGGAACACCCAAACCCTCCCTAGCCCTCCCTAATCACCCTAATCCTGTGCAATCATGTGGTAAACCCATGGTGATGGCTGCTGCTTTTTTGAGATTTTTCCATACTTGCTTACTGTTCAATTGTCTGTAAATCTCCTTTGAAACTCCTTAAAGGAGCCCTAAGGAATGGGCTCAAGGTCTTTCTCTCTCTTTCTTATTGTTACTGGTTTCTCAAGACCAGGTTTCTCTGTGCAGCTTTAGCTTCATAGACCGGGCTAGCCTGAAACTCATAGAGATCCACCTGCCTCTGCTTCCCCAAGTGCTGGGATTACGGGTGTGTGCCACTGCACTGGCTGACTTCACCGCCATCTTGATGAAAGGTGACAACATGGCATAAGCCAACCAAGGAGACAACAACAGGGCTCCAAGATATTTTGGATTAGTCTGGATTTTTCTATGCTAATTCCTGTACTGAAAACAAAGTCATAAAAGCAAGGGTTATGAAAGACAGGATATAAAAACTAATGCTTGCCAAATAAGGCATTATATCTGAAACTCAAATCATTTATATACAAAGATGTACCTCATGCTGGCAGCCAAATTTTATACTGTAAGAGTCACCCAGGTGGCACTGGTGTTAAAGGCCTTAAGGGGTCATAGAGAGCAGCTGAGAGCTGGCACTGTGTAGCAGGGCTCGAGTTTCTACAGAGAGCCCAATGGCTCTGGGAACCCCAGAGAGGCCAGTGCCATGTGATAGCCACCAGGGACACCAGGCACAAATTTGGTTCAAAATTTGTAGTAGTGGGGCTGGAGACATGGCTGAGCAGTTAAGAGCCCTGTCTGCTCTTCTAGAGGTCCTGAGTTCACTTCCCAGCAACCACATGGTGGCTCACAACCATCCACAATGTGATTTGGTGCCCTCTTCTGGCCTGCGGGTGTATATGGACATAGAGAGCTTGCATACATAAAATCAATCAATCTTTTTTTAAAAAATTAATGTGGTAGTGGTCTTATTCATAGATGGTTGCATTTACACTACAAAGAGAGGCTTCTAAAATAGCCCGTCTAGTTTCAAAAACTACTGATATTACAGCAAAAAATTAATCAAGAAATGTGAGAAGTGAAAACAACTGTTGTACAAATAGAGCTACTACAGATTACCTGTTATCTAAACATGATCTTGGTTGTCAGCAACTTACTGGAATGTGCTGTTTTACATCTCTGATTTCTCTCATACTATTGGCAACCAAATTGGTGATCTATATAAAGAAATAGACAAAAACCTCTCAAACAAATTTGGACAGGCCAATATGGCTAAGGTGGTTCTTCCCCTTCATCGGCCCTCTAAGATTATTTGTACTGGTTATCATAATTGGGACCTGCACCCTCCAATGTGGTACCAACTTGATCACCTGTCAGATAAGCAATGTTAGATTCATTGCCACTGAACGCCATTATTGCAGACAGTCCCCTGTGAAGAGTGTGGCAGGGACACATAAGTCAAGGAGGAAATGAGGAACCTGCCTGACACCAACTTGAAGGCAGCAGCCATCATGATGTCTTGTTAAAAGTAAGTTTCTGTTTCATGGAACCTGACCTGCCCCAACCCATAACCTTGACTTGTTTGATGGAATGCCCAAACCCTCTCTAGCCCTCCCTAATCGATGTGATGGCTGTGTTTGTTTGTGGTTTTTGAGTGTTCTCTGTAGTTCCTTACTGCTCCCTTGTCTTCTGAAAATTTACTTTGCAACTGCTCATGATTTTAGTCCTAAGCCTTTTAACAGGGCACTGATGGTGACACCTTTAATCCCAGCACTCCAGAGGCAGGCAGATCTCTGTGAGTTTGAGGCCAGCCTTGTCTACAGGAAAGGCTTCTCTTGCTGGGGCCGTTTCCAGATTTGACTAGAATCTGATCCTCCTTCATGGAGAATCCCATGGAAAACTACCCAGCTCTGTTCTAGGAACCAGGATAGGCTAGCTGATTCATCTAGCCTCTGTTTAAACAGCCTGGTTGTATGAAACATCTGCCCCAGCTGGCTAACTGCTTATCCTATCTTCTGTTCAAACTGTTTGTCTCAAAACTCACCACACCTTCTTTCTCTGCTCAAATAAATATCTTAATTGCATGTAGCCTATTCGTATTTTCTCTTCCCACGCTTTCATTTTTTAAAAATACACCCAAGTGCAGCTTTCCCCAGAAGAGTTCCAGGGCTAGAGGCTTACCAAGTACACTGCTCCATCACCACTCTAGGCAGCAGAGGGTTAGCGTGATCACCAGGCTCTCAGCCTGCGTGAGCCCAGTGAATTTGGCTTTCCACCTGTTACCTGGATGACCCTGAACCGGAGGCGGCCAGGACATGCTGCTCTTCATGCCAGCCTCTAGATGAGCTCACTCCAGGTCACTCAGACTCCATCTAAACTGTCTGCAGAGCCAATATCCTGCATGCTGGACTGTGCGTGTCCCAGTCAAAGCGGTGATGAGGCTACAGAGGGTGGCGCATGCTTATCATCTCAGTGCTGGGGAGGCTGAGAGAGAAAAGCATTAACAGTATGAGGCCTGCCTTTGCGCCCCAGTGAAAGAAGGTTTTTTTGGGGGGGAAGTGGCTTAGTCATAGAATGCAGAATGTGTGAGGCCCTGAGTTCAACCCTAGAACAACAGCCAAGACAGCCCAGCAGGCAAGATAGCTTAATTGGTAGTGTCTGCCATACAGGCATAAGGACTTGACTTTGAGCCCCAGCATTCACTGACATGTAAAATCAGGCTTGGTGGTATGTGCTTACAATCCCAGCTCTCTGGGCAAAGACTGGGGTGTCCTGGGCTTGCTGGCTGGCAGTCTAGCTGAATCCGCAAGTCCCGGGGACCAATGAGAGACTTCATCCCAAAAATCTTGGCTGACGCTCCTGAGGAATGAATTCAAGGTTTACCTGTAGCACACACATGGGCACGCATACACACACACACACACACACACACACACACACACACACACGTGGGCATCCACTCACTCAGGCCCTACCCTGTACATGTCTCTCTCTCTGCCTAGCAAGATGTCAGTTACCAATGGAAATATTAAAAACTTAAACTTTATTTGGCCCCTATCAAAATGGAAGTTTTATTCAAAATGACTTCAGGTTGGTTCCTTCTTACCATGTCACACATGGCACTGCTGCACCGTTTACACCACTCATCCCTGGGAAGCCCACACCCATGTCTCTTGAATGAGGTACCCTAGTTCCCTGAGCACTTATCTTTCTGCTTTTAATTTAGGCCAGTCCTACAATTCCTTTCTGCAAGGATAGAAACCAAGGATCTGGTTTTACACTAGTGGGGGTCCCTACAAGACTAAGGGGAGTTCTCAGGCAGCTGCTGCCACTGAAAAGATGCCTTGAAGACTTGGAACAGTGCTCAGCTGAACCCCGATTTGGCTAGGACTGCTTAACCTCTGCCCCAGTTCCTTCCTCACACCATACCTCTCAAGGTGACCTTAGGGCTATAAACTTTTTATCTATTAAATCTCCTCTTACTGTGTGTGTGTGTGTGTGTGTGTGTGTGTGTGTGTGTGTGTGTGTGTGTCCCCATCCATGTAGGCTTTAGAGTAGGCAGGGGAAAATGATCAGGATGAGGTACAAATGAATCAGGATGAGTCTGATTTTGGTATCAGTCCTGGGCCAAGACTTCTGGAGTCTGACCCAGATCATTTTACTTGAGCCATATTTAAGCACAGCACAATTTTGGAAAAGTTTTCAGATAACAATTTACTCAGCGCCATGTGTACAGCCAAGCTTAATAAGTGTTTACATTGAAACTCTTTCCATATGGCTTTGTCCATAAGATGATTTCTTGTTGACCTAGAAATAATGCTCAAGATAAAGGTCTTGGGAGAATGACTGAGGTAGACACAATGCCTGTGGAAATCAGGATTGTCCTGACCCTAAGATGACACAGATGTCACTTAGGCTGTTGTAAAGTACAAGTGACATCTCTCACAAAGAAGAACTTTATAGCCTAGAAGCTATGTTCAAGGTTTTGAGAGGATAAGAAAGCATAAATTCTTGAAGATAGAGGCCGAGCCTGCCTCATCAGACAGCAAAAGATTACTAGGTTGTAAACTACATGCAATCCTGGCATTCCAGGAAGAACATCTGGGCACCTCCTTCCGCTGAGGAGTAAGCTGTGTGTTTTGCTGTCTTGGCTTCTCCAGTGCTCATCTGTGTGCACAACATCCTTTTTGCCCTCTACATGTGTGGTACTCAAGACAGCTATGGCCAAGACACAGGTGTAATGCAGACCTGCCTGCCTGCTGCTGGGTTAGAGGTAGACACATTTATAACCGTGTATTGTGGGCACCATGATTGGCTATGCTTGGCTAGCAGTCACATGGATCAAGTCCCTAAAGCCTGAGCTATAATCTGACTGCCTGAGACGGACAAAAAGACCAAATAACAGATACTGAAGATGTCACAGGTGTCTAGCGCTGAAGGAGAGTGAGTACTTTGGGCTTCTTTGGTTTCTCTGTGTAGCCTTGGCTGTCCTGGACTCGCTTTGTAGATCAGGCTGGCCTTGAACTCAGTGATCCACTTGCCTCCCAAGTGCTGGGATTAAAGGCATACACCACCACCACCTGGCATACTTTGGACTTCTAAATTCACTTCTTTCCCAGAACCTAAAATATTAATTTGTGGAGAAACCACAGGGTATGCACACTAGAGGGGTGTGCGTACGTGTGCACATATCATATCTATGTGTATGCATGATCTTTTCTCAGCACAATCAGGTGCTTTTGGAAAGTGGTAGAACTCTCTGCCTCGCCCCAGCATCAGTCCTGAGGGAAGCCCACCCAAACCAAGCAGTACCCCACTCCAAGCTGGGTAACAGGAGATAGAGAGCTATGTCACTGGCTGAGAGGGCAGAGGTGTGGACTGGCAGGCAGGACTCAGTGGACTCAGTGCAGCAAAAGAAAAGTGGAGACCTTAGCTGGGAGAACAAAGGGTTTATTGGACTCAGCTGGGGGCGAGCATTTAGAGGCATGAGTAGGAAGCCCACTGGACCCCAGAGATTTTGCATCCACAGTGGTGGTATTATACCTTGGAATTCTGCCTCTTCCCTGTGCTGTCCACGTGTATCCAGGGCCAAGAACAACATGAAGAGGTGCTCCAGGAGGTACAGATCCGAAAGCCCAAGAGGCAAGTGGGCACCTACCCAGCAGGGACTGGAACAAGGACTTGAGACAAGTTGTTCAACACCCTATTCCCTCCACATATAACCCACAATGCATCACTAGAGGGTTCCAGGAAGGAGTGCTTACACATTGGGATACAAGGATGAGGGCAGGAGTAGCAGGAAGTGCCATCACAGCAAGGCCTGCAGGAGGACTGAGGCCAGGCTGAACAGAAGCACCCCTGCCAGGGTCCAGGTGCTGCCCCCAGTGGGAACTGCTGCATTGCAGAGGTCTTCCTTGCAACAGGAAATGTTCTGGCTGATGATAGTTGTGATCTTGACATTTTCAAGAGGATTCTGAGTCACAGGACAGGTGCTATGGCAGGACTTGGACTTTAGTGTCACTTTCTCAGTTCCTGCAAGACATCGGGGAGTGATCTCAGAGCTTATGCAGGAAGAACTCAGCATCCCAAAGTCTGAGTCACATGCCACCAGCATAGATGGCCCAGCCTTGTCTCTAAGGCACATTAAAGCCAGATGTCGTGGCTCATACTTATAATCCCAGAATTTGGAAGACTGAGGCAGAAGGATTTTTATGAGCTCAAGTGCAACTTGACCTACATGGGGGAGTTCTAGGCCATTCTGGGTCTAGAGTGAGTCCATGTCTTGAGAGAGAGAGAGAGAGAGAGAGAGAGAGAGAGAGAGAGAGAGAGAGAGAGAGAGAGAGAGAGAGAGAGAGAGAGAGAGAACACAGTGGGACATCACCCAGTGGTATAGCAGAAGGGGCAGCTAGCCTCTCAGATTCCGGCTGTTCCCCCAGGCGTTTGGACCTAGGAGATCTGCTCCAGGAGCCCTCGGGCTGCAAAGAAAACAGGAAACTGAGTAGAGGGTGGGTCTGCTCCTGCCTTGTCTATCTGGAGGATAACTGGTCTACAACAAGTGCCCAGACCTTTCCTCCCAAGCCACCCTACACCCATCTTCATACAGACCACATGGAACTCACCCACGAAGGCTTCCACATCTTGATTATAACAGACTCCATTAGGGTAGGGGCAGGTAATAGTTATGCAGGAAGCTGCAGATGTGACCCCCAAGCAATTGTAGCAGCGCAGCCCCTGAGCTGAGAAGGAAGCCAACACATGAGGGCCAGGGCATGGGCTTCTTCTCCCAGACCCCTCCCCTGCATCGGCTTTACTTCCACACAGCTGCTGGTCTATAGGACAGAGCAAGAACACTCCACCAAAGGGAACAGTGAGCCAAGAGCCCCTTGGTCAAACATGCTGGGTCCTAGCCAGCCCCACAGGAGAGACCTGGACCCCAAGAGGTATTAGGGAGACAGTCACCATAGCGGAAAGGGAGATTAGCTGATGTCAGATGACATGGTGAGGGGATGAGTGAGTAGGTACTGGGCAGCACAGGGCCAGCTGATGGGGAAGGCTGTTCTGACCTCCTTCCTCCATCCACCCCTGCAGAGCTGGCCCCTGGCCCTTGGAGCATGACATGCACTGGACTTCCCACAGGCAGTTCAAAGCTGAGGCTCACCATCAGACCTCCCACAACAGCACAGATGTAACTAGAGGTAAAGTGGTATCTGAGGCCTGAGAATCTCAGAGTACAGGCGTCCTAGCATTTGGACCTCTGTGTGGCTGGACTGGGACGTAAGAAAAAGGTCAAATGGCAAGAATTAAGGGTTCTAAACGCTTAAACTTGGCAGCTGGCACAGGAAAAGAAACCTCTTTCTGCTTGTATGCACACAGGCCAGTGGCCTGCCTGGGAGGCAAGGACAACCAGGTAGAGTCTGCGGACAGTGACTCCTGCTGGCCAGAGTGTGTCTTGGCCTGAAGAAAGCAATGAGAGAGGGGCTGGAGGGAGCAAGTATTGTTTCTGATGCTATGGGTCCTGGAGGAGTGTCATCTTTCACACTACCCTCACCACTCCCCACCTCACCCCTACCCTGCGACTCACGGTAGAGGTGGTGAAGTTCAAGACTCTTATGTGCCTGTGCTGAAAGTTGCAAGGCAGGTGATGGCCAGTTTACAGAACCAGGAAGCCACCCCAGCCCAGGAGGGTTCACACACCACAAGCTAATCCCCAAAGGGCGTGCCCTGACCCCAGCACAACTCAGGCCCTGGGCACACAATGAAAGTGCAAGTGCACCCACAACACTCAGGTCCTTTTAAAAATCTCCTTGTCAACAGCCTGCCCATCTCTCATTTTCCAACTCACCTCTCTCTGCACACAGTAGGGCCACAAACAGGATGAGCACACAGGACTTCATAGCTTAGGAACTGTTCATCCTAAGAGAAGGTGTGGGTAGACAGACAAACCCATAGAAGTTGGAGCCAGTTAACATCCCCCAATCACAGCCCTGGGCTCTCCATGTCCTGCACAGGCTCAGGCATTCAATTTCCCCCCTTCCAAACCTCCACACGTTTCCCTAGGAATAGATATCTGCCTGCTTTGCTTCTCCACCACCCACCCAGTTTCCCTTCCTAATCCCAAGCTCCCACCCAGCGCTATCCTGAGGGTCCTTCCACCTGCTTGCCACCCGCAGCCCCAGCCTGATACCTCACCTCACTCCTGTCTGTGACCAGGCTGTAGGCACAACGGAAACTTATAGATAGATGTGGGCTGATATAAGTACCCCACTGTCCCTCAACTCCTCCCAGCTAATTTCCTAAAAAGGGAGGGCTTTCTGTACTTCCTCCAGGCCAACAAGTTTATTGCCTATGAGTTGACAAGGCTTGTGAGTGATCTGGGCAAGCCAGGTGTGTAAAGCAAGTGGGGGTTGCTATGGCTATAGCCCAGGAAGGAGGCAACTTGCTTTTTTGTTCTGGTTTGTGTAAAAGTACCTTTGATTAGCCTGAAGAATTGAATTGTTGTCCTGGAGGCTTACTGCTTCTGTCTGCTAACCTAGACCTAGTCCTGGAAGCTTCTAGCCTCCATACAATCTAACCTAGGCCTAGAACGTTCTCAGCCTCTGAGACTTACTGTTTACTAAGCTCACCCTTTGATTTTCTTTCTGAGCTTTGGGCTGGCTGCTTCAACTCAGCTGTTTTAATTCAAACTTCTCTCCCAACTAACGTACTCAATCAGCCTTTTCTCTCAGCCTCTGAAGTGCTCTGCTTGGCCTCAAAGTCACTCCAGCAAACTTTTCTAATCTTCTGGCTCGTTCTGTCTTCACCTGTATCTAGCCTGTTTTCTCACTCAACCTCTCTCTGTAAAACACTCTCTGTACAACTGCCCATTAAGTAGCTTCCCTTTCCACTCTCTTCTCATGAAAGTTGGGAATACCCAACTGATTTATCACTTCTTTTCTGCCACTCAATTAGACATCACCTTTAAACCTGGGTGCTTCCTTCTACAAACTAACTTTACCTTCAATGTTTGAGACTTAAGTCATGAACCACTACACCTGGACCTGAGATTTTCTTTACCTGATACTTGCTCCATACCAGGCTGGCCTTGAACTCAGATCTGCTTACCTCTGACTCCTGGATAGATAGATTTGCATGTTAACTAATGGCTGTAAAGGCCACTACAAGGTTCCAGATCTTCCTGAGGAATCTTCATCCCTGATCTCAAGCTGTACAACAGTAATAAAAATGGCATGATACTGGCATAGAAATAGCTTGGTTGATTAATGGAATCAAATTAAAGACCCAGAAATAAACCCATACACCTATGGACACTTATTTTTGACAAAGAAGCCAAAACCATACAATGGAAAAAGGACAGTATCTTCAACAAAATAGTGTTGGACCAACTAGATGTCTACAAGTAGAAAAATGCAAATAGATCCATAGTTATCATCCTATACAAAACTAAAGTCCAAGTGGATTAAAGAACTTAACATAAAACCAGACACACTAAATCTATTAGAAGAGAAAGTGGAGAAGAGCCCGGAACTCATTGGCACAGGAGACAACTTCCTGAACAGAACATCAGTAGCTCAGGTTCTAAGGTCAACAATGAATAAATGGGACCTTATGAAACTGAAAATTTTCTGTAAGGCGAAGGACACTGTCAACAGAACAGAAATGATAGCCTACAGATTGGGAACAGATTTTCACCAGTCTACATCTGACAAAGGGCTAATATCCAAAATATATAAAGAACTCAAGAAATTAAACACCACCAAATCAAACAACCCAATTAAAAAATGGGGTACAAAGCTAAACAGAGAATTCTTAACAGACAAATATCGAATGGCTGAGAAACACTTAAAGAAATGCTCAATGTCCTTAGTCATTAGGGAAATAAAAATCAAAACAACTCTGAGAGTCCATCTTACACCCGTCAGAATGGCCAAGATCAAAACCTCAAGTGACAGCACATGCTGGTGAGGGTGTGGAGAAAGGGGAACACTCCTCCATTGCTGGTGGGAATGCAAACTTGTACTTTGGAAATCAATCTGGTGCTGTCTCAGAAAATTGGTAATAGGGCTACCTCAAGGCCCATATCCCTGAAAGATGCTCCACCACACAACAAGGACATTTGTTCAACTCTGTTCATAGCAGCCTTATTTGTAATAGCCAGAATCTGGAAACAACCTAGATGCCCCTTAACCAAAGAATGCATAAAGAAACTGTGGTACATTTACAGAATGGAATACTAGTTAGCTATTAAAAACATGGAAATCTTGAAATTTGCATGCAAATGGATGGAACTAGAAATAATCATCCTGAGTGATATAACCCAGACCCAGAAAGACACACATCGTATACACTTACTTATAAATGGATATTAGCTTAACATAGATGTCTTCTGAGAGATCACACCCAGTGGGGATCAGGACAGATGCTGGGTCTCACTACTGGACTCCAGGTGGAGCGCTGAGAGTGGCATGGAAGAATGGGAGGATGGATGGACACAGAGGGTTCAAGAGCCCCACAAGGAGACCATCAAGGCTGGCAGATCTGGACCCGAGGGCCTGCACAAACTGTTCTACCAACCAAGGACAATGCATGCAGTAAATCTACGAGCCCTGTTCAGATCTAGCCAATGGACAGCTCATCCTCCACAGCTGTAGGGAGAGCAGGGACTGCCTTTGACATGAACTCTGGTGCCCCCAATTTGATCACTTCCCCTTGGTGAGGGGGTACAGTGGCATAGAGAGGAAGGGGATGCAGGCTATCTGGATGAGACTTGATAGGCTATAGTCATATGGTGGGGGAGGAGATCCCCTTCGGTCAGAGGTCTAGGGGAGGGGAATAGGGCAGAAGAGGGAGGGAGGGTGGGAATGGGAAGATACAAACGAGGGGATAACATTCTGGATGTAATCTGAATAAATTATTATAAAAAATTTTAAAGCCAGGCATGATGGTGCACACCTTTTAATCCCAGTACTGAGGTAGATGGATCTCTGAGAGTTCAAAGCCAGCCTGGTCTACAAAGCAAGTCTAGGACAGCCAGGGCTGTTACATAGAGAAACTCTGTCTCAAAAAAACCAACCAACCAACAAATAAACAATACAAAATCTTTAAACACAATTTCAAAAGTACCTATTAAGTTTTATTGTTCATTTTTGAGGGTGTGCTGGTATGTGTGGGCACCATGAGCCTGCAGTGCCAATGGAGGCCAGAAATAAAGGGTGTAGAAGTGCTTAGAACTGGAGTTGTAAATAGTAGTGAGCCACAAATGTAGGTACATGGAGGCAAACCCTTGGGAGATCAGCCTGCCTGTAACCTCTGAGCCATGCATTTTAACTTCAACAGATCTTATTATGTGCCTTAATGTTCAGCTTCATCCTAGTCTCCATTTCTACTTTAGAATAATCTTTTATGTCTATTGTATTACGCATTATGTTATGTTGTATTAACCTACATTACAAAATCCTCTCCTAGCCAAAATAATTTCCTTTTTTTTTTCTTCAGAAAATGTTTTGAGCATAAAACCTTTTATCTTATCTCTTTCTCATAGTTCCCTGTTCTTTTCTATTCCCTTCTATAAAATTCATGATGCACTTTAGACTTTTGTTTTAAAACAGACGGTAGGCACATCTGATTATGTTCTGTCCTGCCTTTTCCAAGCCATGGGCAGAGATCCAGAGGAAGCCAGAGCAAAGAACATATTAATTTTTCGGTGCTGAAGTCCATAGAGTCTCATTTTTTTTTTTAAAGCTCTTAGACTTGAAGGCCTGACTTGAGAATGAGAAGCCCACACCACGATGTGAAGTCCCTCGCAGGCAGATTCTAGAGGAGGAGAGAAGAGATTTAATTATTGTTTGATATTTAGGCTAAAAAGGGAATGGCCAGATGATGTGTAGGTACCTTCCTCACCAAGAAGAAAAAGGTTAGTGCGAAACAGTTGTCTAAATAAGGTCATGGACTTAAGTCTAATGTATGGAGAGTGTAATTTCATGAGTTATTTTAAGAAGATACTCTGTTACTTACTTTTTTTCTTTTTTAGTTTTTACAACATAAAAGAGCACCGATATCCTCACGTCCTTAAATTTTTTAAAGTAATTTTTAAAGATTAAACTATAATTACATCATTTCTCCCGTTCCTTTCCTCCCACCAATCCCTTCCATGAACCCCACCTGGTCTCTCTTTACAACCTCTTTTATTTGTTACACTCACACACACATGTGCACACACATATGTTCTGAACTATGTACATACAACGTGCTCAGACTGGATAATGTTAGCTGAAGGAATCTGACCTCACAGCTGACCACTTGGTATTGGCTAACCCATCTGGGAGCTCCTCCCTGCGAAGACTATTTTCTCTACTCTCAGCATTCCCTTTGCTGCCTGTAGTCCTTTGTCTAAGGTTGGGCCGTATGACTTATCCCCTTCCATGATAGCATGTCTATTAGTGTCATCTGTGTTCAGGTCTCGTGCAGGCAGCCATGTTGTTGAGGCCTCATAGCTATGAGGACACACCCTGCTTGTCAGGTCCAATGGGAACTCCACTCTCCTGAATTCTAGCACCTGTTTCCTTCCTTCCCAAGGAAGCTATTCCTCATTGCTATCAGAGGGCACAGGTGGCTATCTGTGGTGCCTATTAGCATGCCAAGGCAATGCTGGCCTCCAGGCTCACTCGGTACCTGTGGTTCCTCTCAGCTCTTCTCACCCTGACTGCTACACTAAACTTCTCCAGCCCATGGGTGTTGCTTCCATTCCTATATAACCCTGCCTTTTCACCCATATGCTCTCTTGGCCCCTCTCTCTCTCTCTCTCTCTCTCTCTCTCTCTCTCTCTCTCTCTCTCTCTCTCTCTCTCTCTCTTTCTCTCTGTGTGTGTGTGTGTGTGTGTGTGTGTGTGTCACATACACACACACACACACATTGGTTTTTCAAGACAGGGTTTCTCTGTGTAGCCCTGTGTAGACCTGGACTCAAACTGAAAGAGATGCACCAGCCTTTGCCTCCCAAGTGCTGGAATCACAGGCATGTGCAACCTCACCTGACTTGACCTCCTCTCTCTTTCTTTCTTTCTTTCTTTCTTTCTTTTTTTGTTTGTTTGTTTGTTGGTTTTTTGTTTCATTTTGGTTTGGTTTGGTTTGGGTTTGGGTTTTTTCTTTGTTTGTTTTTTGGTTTTTTTTGTTGCTGTTGTTTTGTCTTCTTCTTTTCTCTCCCTCTCTCCCTCTACTCTTTCCTTCCTCTCATGGACATGTTGGGTCTACTATTTTCTATGCCTGTTCTGGACTCTTCCAGATGAGTCTGGTTGTACTCTATCTCTCTATGGTATCTATACTAAATCCTCCCCCTCAGCCATACCTTGGAGCAGTAACTTCCTTACTTTATACATTGTTCCCAGGACTCTTACAACTTTCGCACCCTGCCCTCCCTTCCTCAGTGCTCCCTGAGTCTTAAGCCCCAAGTGGTGTTGTAGGTTTATCAGATTAGAGCAAAGGACCATATGATCACTTGTTCTCTGCAATTTGATTGTCTGTGATTCTCTCTGATGGTCTCAGTTTGTTACAGAGAGTTCTTTTTGGGGGGGGGTTGTTTTGTTTTGTTTTGATCAGGGGCAAAGACTACGTTCTTCTGTGGGTTGGATTTATTACTTCCTGTTGCAAAACACCATGGCCTAAAGTGACTTAGGGCCTCATGGTTCCAAAGGGTTAGAGTGTATAATGGTGGGAGACAGGACAGCAAGCAGCAGACACGCTAGGATCTGCGCTATCTCAACAGGAAGCAGAGAAACCAACTGAAGTGGGGCAAGACTATAAACTCAAACGCCACACACACTGATTTACTTTGTCCTTCAAGACTGCACACCTTAAAGTTTCCATAGTCTCCATGAACAGCACCACCAGCCGGGTACCAAGTATTTAAATACATGAGCTTATGGGGGGGACACCTAATCCAAACTACTAGAAATGTCAATCCTTTCAGGCTTTGACTAAAGTTTCATGTCCAATGTTTAAAATTGGGCAGGTGACCAAGATTTACCTTCCCCCACCTGTTGAGAATGCATCCAGGTCTTGCTTGACACTGGCTTGAACTGGAATCACTGAGATAACACTCAGGTTGGGGAGGAAAGGTTTTATTTGGCTTATATGTCCATATTTCTGTTCATCACAGAGGGAAGTTAGGACAAGAACTCAAACAGACAGGAACCTGGATGCAGGAGCTGATGCAGAGGCCATGGAGGGTGCTGCCTACTATCTTGTTCCCCATGGCTTGCTCAGCCTGCTTTCTTGTAGAACCCAGGACCACTTGCTCAGGGATGGCACCACCCACAATAAGCTGGGTCCTCCTCCATCAATCACTAATTAAGAAAATGGTTTTACAGTTGGATCTTATGGAGGCGTTTTCTCAGTTGTCCCTTCTTATATTACTTCTACTTGTTATAATTGTGCCCTGCACCCTCCAATGCATTACCACCTTGATGACCAGTCAGACAAACAATGATAGGATCATTGTGACTAATGTTTTTTGGTTTTTTGTTTTGTTTTGTTTTTTTAGTTTTTGGCTGTCCTGGACTTGCTTTGTATACCAGGCTAGCCCTGAACTCACAGCAATCTACCTGCCTCTAACTCAAGAGTGCTGGGATTGAAGGTGTGTGCCACCACGCCCAGCTTTAAACATGATCTTGGTTGTCAGCAACTTATTGGAATATGCTGTTTTATATCTCTGATTTCTCTCATACTATTGGCAACCAAATTGGTGATCTATATAAAGAAATAGACAAAACCTCTCAAACAAATTTGGACAGGCCAATATGGCTAAGGTGGTTCTCCCCCTTCATCGGCCCTCTAAGATTATTTGTACTGGTTATCATAATTGGGACCTGCACCCTCCAATGTGGTACCAACTTGATCACCTGTCAGATAAGCAATGTTAGATTCATTGCCACTGAACACCATTATTGCAGACAGTCCCCTGTGAAGAGTGTGGCAGGGACACATAAGTCAAGGAGGAAATGAGGAACCTGCCTGACTTCAACTTGAAGGCAGCAGCCATCATGATGTCTTGTTAAAAGTAAGTTTCTGATTCCTGGAACCTGACCTGCCCCAACCCATGACCTTGACTTGTTTTAGGGAATGCCCAAACCCTCCCTGGCCCTCCCTAGTCAATGTGATGGCTGTGTTTGTTTGTTTGTTTGTTTTTTGTTTGTTTGTGGCTTTTGAGAGTTCTCTGTAGTTCCTTACTGCTCCCTTGTCTTCTGAAAACCTACTTTGCTCATGATTTTAGTCCTAAGCTGTTTAACTGGGCAGTGGTGGTGAGACCTTCAATCCCAGCACTCCAGAGGCAGGCAGATTTCTGTGAGTTTGAGGCCAGCCTTGTCTACAGAGTGACTTCCAGGAAAGCCAAGCATACATAGAGAAACCTTGTCTTAGGGGGGAAAAAAAGAGGTGGGGCGTGGGGTGGAGTGGGAGGAGACCTAAGAAACAGATTCAGGGCTGCTCTTTTTAACCCAATTCAGGAGGCAGTCCTACCCAGCTCTCAGGTGCATCCAACAGAAATCAAGCTTGTTTCAAATTCAGCTCCAAATTGTGGTAATGGTCTTGTAGCCAGGCTGAGGTTCCTCAGTCTTGGGGAAGCATCTTTGTAGGACTCTTTCCTGCAAATAATGGGCCAGAGCTTTGTGTTGGTTCCTTACCAGACACAAGCACTAGGGTCCCTCCCTTCAGAGCCTCATGGCTATTTTCAATATTCTTTTTGTTTCTATTTATGTGGGTGGGAGCTGGACAAAGGTCAGTCCATTTTGATTCTTACAGCACTTGCTCCATATCTGTATCCATCTGTGTGATGGGGCAAGACAGGACAGAGGCTTCTCTTGCTGGGGCCATTTCCAGATTTGACTAGAATCTGATCCTCCTTCATGGAGAATCCCATGGAAAACTACCCAGCTCTGTTCTAGGAACCAGGATATGCTAGCTGATTTATCTAGCCTTTGTTTAAACAGCCTGGTTGTATGAAACATCTGCCCCAGCTGGCTAACTGCTTATCCTATCTTCTGTTCAAACTGTTTACTTCAGAGAAGCCTCTTGTGGCTGAGATGCCAAGATATGGTTTCAGCCTTTAAAATTCTCATGCTCTAGACACTTGGGGGTACAACTAGGTCCCTAAAACTTGGGTGTGGTTCCAGATGGCTGGAATAAAAACTTTCCTGAGCTACCTGAAACATCTCTTAATGTGGCCTTGGAGACCGTGGCAGCTTTGGGCCTGTTGACACAAAAAGTCAGGTCTCATATCAAAGGGGATAAAAGATAGTTTATTCAGATGGCAAATATGAATGAGGATTGTCTGGGAATAAAGCCTTAGATTACCCTAAGCTCCATGCATTTGGATGAAGTTTTTATAGTAACAGAACAAAGAAAGCCCTTTTAGAAGGCACTTTTCAAACCTAATGAAAACATCAGGTTACAGCAAATTCAAGACACCTCCGCTATAGACATCAGGTCCTACTGATGACTCGTGGCCTTCTGGGTGGAGGAAGCTACTGTTTTGTTAGTGCATTTCAAAAGACTCTGTTACCAGATTTTAGATCAAGAGAAGAGGCCAACGAATGGCTATTGAGGGTGGGATATCTTTATTACTCTAAACAACGTTTATGAGCACTTTGAACCTGCAATGGTCCAACCTCTACCTGGTCTTGAAGTTCTGTTCAGTAACCAGTTTTGTAGATGATTCAGGGCAAGAGGCAGCTCTTTTACTGGAACTTTCTTTACAACCCCCCATCTCCATTTCCTGGGAAACAAACAGTTTGCCACTCCTTAAGGCCTAGTAGGAAGAATATCATACCCCTGACAAGAAAGTGACAGGACATTCTGAGTTGCCACAAAGCTTACAGTTTGTACTTTTGTGTCCTCCCTTCCTGCCTTTGAGTGGTCATTTAGTTAGGCCTGTCAATCCCCTGGCCGAGAGACCACCTTTCGGGGAGGCTGATTTACCTGAAGTCATGCTACAATGCACTATTGTTCTGTTATTTTTTTTTTTTTTTTAAGTACTGAGTGGGTAAAACCCCAATGCAGGTAACATAAACAAATATGAAGTAATTAATAGGTTTTTTTTTTCAATGTGAGAATCTGACACTCAGTGGATCCCAGAGGCCAAAGAGGAAGAAGGCAAACAAAGTTCAAGGAGGGCAGAGCTGAGTGGGGCAGCCATGAACACACACACACACACACACACACACACACAACCCACACCTGGAAGCACATGGCTAGAATCTGTGCTCCCTAGCAGTCCAGGTGGAAAGGAAGCAGGGTTATAAGTAGAAGCTCATCATTAGGAAGTCAGTGTTCCTTATGTTAAAAATTCCCCTTGGATGCCATAGCAAGAACACAGCAGAAGAGCCATGGGCAACTTTGGGAAACACTGCTGGCTCCTGCTGGGCTTGCAACAGATACCTTTGAAGGGATTCCTGAGGCCCAGCACCTGTAAGGGAAGAGTGATGGTCATTCATATTCCCACAATATGGATCTTTCCGAATTCCCTGATTGTGACTACCTTCAAAAGAGTCTCAAATACACATGTAAAGCTAGGTGCAGAGGCTCATGCCTATAATCCCACTACTTGGGATACGGAAACAGGAGGATGACCATGAGTTAGTTCAAGTCCAACCTGAGCTACATAGTGAGACTTCGTCTCAAAAACAAAATAAAGCCGCTCATGGATGGCACATACCTTTGATCCCAGCATGAGGGAGGCAGAGGCAAGTGGATGTCTGTGAGTTCGAGGACAGCCTGGTCT
Organism: Acomys russatus; assembly: GCF_903995435.1. Lineage (NCBI taxonomy): Eukaryota > Metazoa > Chordata > Mammalia > Rodentia > Muridae > Acomys > Acomys russatus. The sequence goes on from NC_067153.1 coordinate 38,508,541, forward strand.
ATACAGTGAACCCCAGGACAGCCAGGAAAACATTGTTTTAAAATACCTAAAAACAAAGAGAAAAGAAAGAAACAAACATGTATGTGTAATTTAAGCATATATGAACATTGGAGTGATATATTTACAACATATTAACTCGATTGTGATATAACTATAAATACCATACATTTATAAGACATCCAGTAAAAGTAAAATAACAAAGTAGAAAAGATCCATAACTTATTAAATATATCTTTAAAATACAAATACCAATGCACATCTGTTTGTCTCAAAACACACCACACTTCATTTCTCTGCTCATATAAATATCTTAATTGCATATAGCCTATTACAATTTTCTCTTCCCACCCTTTCATTTTTTTAATTACACCCAAGTGCAGCTTTCCCCAGAAGGGTGACAGGGCTAGGGGCTTACCGAGTACACTGTTCCATCACCACTCTAGGCAGCAGAGGGTTAGTGTGATCACCAGGCTCTCAGCCTGCGTGAGCCAAGTGAATTTGGCTTTCCACCTGTTACCTGGATGACCCTGAACCGGAGGCAGCCAGGACATGCCGCTCTTCATGCCAGCCTCTAGATGAGCTCACTCCAGATCACTCAGACTCCATCTAAACTGTGCTGGGGAGGCTGAGGCAGAAAAGCATTAACAGTGTGAGGCCTGCCTTTGCACCCCAATGAAAGAAGTTTTTTTGGGGGCGGGGGAAGTGGCATAGTCATAGAATGCAGAATGTGTGAGGCCCTGAGTTCAACCCTAGAACAACAACCAAGACAGCCAAGATAGCTTAATTGGTAGTGTCTGCCATGCAGGCATAAGGACCTGACTGTGAGCCCCAGCTTTCACTCACATGTAAAATCAGGCTTGGTGGTATGTGCTTACAATCCCAGCTCTCGGGACAGAGACTGGGGTGTCCTGGGCTATTGAGGATTTCCCAGGTGTCTAGAGCTGAAGGAGAGTGAGTACTTTGGACTTGTAAATGCACTTCTTCCTCAGAACCTAAGAAACGCATTTGTGGAGAAACCATGGGCATGCATACTAGACAAATATGAGAGAGAGAGAGAGAGAGAGAGAGAGAGAGAGAGAGAGAATGTTGTGTGTGCGTGTGAGTGGATATCATGCCTATGTGTATGCATGACCGCTCTCCCAGTACAAGCAGGTGCTTTTGGAAAGTGGGAGAATAGTTTCTCTGCTCCCAGCATCAGCCCTGAGGGAAGTCCACCCAAACCAAGCAGCACCCCACTCTGAGCTGGGTAACAGGCATTTGTGGCTGGCTGAGAGGGCAGAGGTGTGGACTGTCAGGCAGGACTCAGTGGACTCAGTGCAGCAAAAGATAAGTGGAGACGTTGGCTGGGAGAACAAAGGGTTTATTGGACTCAACTGGAGGTAATTGAATAGCATGTGAGCGAAGCTCGGGGGACCCCTGAGATTTATGCATCCACAGTGGTGGTATTATACCTTGGAATTCTGCCTCTTCCCTATGCTGTCCACATGCATCCAGAGCCAAGAACAACATGAAAATGGCGTTCCAGGAGGTACAGATCCGAAAGCCCAGGAGACAAGTGGACACCTACCCAGCATGGACTGGAACAAGGACTAAAAAAAGCAAGTTGTCTTACACCCTACCCCCACCTATAACCCACAGTGCATCACTAGAGGGCTCAAGGGAGGAGTGCTTACACATTGGGATACAAGGATGAGGGCAGGAGTAGCAGGAAGTGCCATCACAGCAAGGCCTGCAGGAGGACTGAGGCCAGGCTGCACAGAACCACCCCTGCCAGGGTCCAGGTGCTACCTCCTGTGGGAACTGCTGCGTTGCAGAGGTCTTCCTTGCAACAGGAAATCTTGTTGCTGAAGGCACCACCCATGTTCTGGATATTTTCAAGAGAATTCGAACTCTTAGGGCAGGTGGGAAGGCAGTACTTGCTTCTTGTTTTCATTTTTTGAGAGCCTGCAAGATATCAAGGAGTGACCTCAGAGCTTATGCAGGAAGAACTCAGCATCCCAAAGTCTGAGTCACATGCCACCAGGCCTGGATGACCCAGCCTTGTCTCTAAGACACATTGAAGGCAGACATGGGTTGGTAAGGTGCCTTTGTGCATACAGTGCTTGTTTGTGCAAGCATAAGGACCCCAGTTCCAATGCTCCAAGCCCATCAAAAGATAGGCAGTCATGGAATAGTGGCATGCTGGTAGTCTCATCACTCAGGAGGCAGAGATGGGGGATCCTTGAGGTAAGCTCCCTGTAAGCTTGTGGTTCAGTGAGATACCCTGCCTTAGTAAATAAAATACTTGTCAAGGAAGACACCCATCAACCTCTGGGCTCCAAATACTTGTACCCACCAGTGCACCTACACCCATGCATATATACACACACATGCACTTATACACACTGTGCTGAAGGCTCCACCAGGAAAGTGCTGTCATGGAAGCCCAAGGACCCAAGTTCAATGCCCAGCACCCAGGTAAAGAGACAACCAGGCATGGTAGTTCAGCTTATGATCTCCATGCTGAGGAGGAGGCAGGAGGTCCCAGTGAGATATCTTGTCTCAAAAACAATATGGTTGGGACTAGAGGAATTGCTTTGCAGTTAAAAGCACTTGTTGCTCTTACAGAGGCCCAGGGTTTGGTCCAGACCCATGTGATGGTTTAGATCATCTGTAACTCCAGTTCCAGGGCAATGAACACTCATTCACATAAAATAAAATAAGTAAATAATTTTTTTAAAGAAGTAGATACTGCCTGTGGAATGATACTTAAGGACGGCCTTTGACCTCTGCATATATGCACACATGTGTACCCACATATAAACAAACACACATGAGATTGGGGGGGGGGGACTTGGCACAGTGGGAGATCACCCAGTGGCATAGCAGAAAGGGCAGTTAGCCTCTCAGATTCTGGCTGTTCCCACAGGCATCTGTACCTAGGGGGGCTGCTCCAGGAGATGTCACACTATGCAAGGAAACAGGAAACTGAGTAGAGGGTGGGTCTGCTCCTGCCTTGTCTATCTGGAGGATATGCCTGGATGCTGACACTTCGAGGGATCTGCTTTGTCCCAAGGTCCCTTTTCCATCAACATCCCAGGCTCATTCCTTCAGCCTAAACTCCAGATTTCTTCATGAAATGCAAAGACTCACTAAGTGCTCTCAGGTCTCCGGGTCCTTCAGGAGCCAGTGAGACCCTAGACATAGAGTAGGGGCAGGAGCACCTCATGGCTGCACTGGTGAGGGGGGGAGAGGATGATGATGACAACCGTGAATTCCACAGGGGCAGCCTGCTTTAGGACCACCTTCCAGCACATACCTGGACCCCAGGGCACAACCCCCACTTTGCAGGCATCCCACATCACCCCCAGGAGGCCCCAACTTGTGGGGAGGGGAGCTATGGGTTATAAATAACTGGTCCACAACAAGTGCACAGACCTTTTGTTCCAAGCCACTCCACACCCATCTTCATACAGACCACAGGGAACTCACCCACAGTGGACTCCACATCGTGAGTGACACAGACTCCATCAAGGTAGGGGCAAGTAGTTGATTTGCAAGAAGTCGTAGGTGTGACCACCAGGCAATCATAGCAGCGCAGCCCCTGAGCTGAGAAGGAAGCCAACACATGAGGGCCAGGGCATGGGCTTCTTCGCCCAGGCCCTCCCCTGCATCGGCTTTATTTCCACACAGCTGCTGGTCTATAGGACAGAGCAAGAACACTCCACCAAAGGGAACAGTGAGCCAAGAGCCCCTTGGTCAAATATGCTGGGTCCTAGCCAGCCCCACAGGAGAGACCTGGACCCCAAGAGGTATTAGGGAGACAGTCACCATAGCAGGAAGATGGAGATAGCTGATGTCAGATGACATGGTGAGGGGATGAGTGAGTAGGTACTGGGCAGCACAGGGCCAGCTGATGGGGAAGGCTGTTCTGACCTCCTTCCTCCATCCACCCCTGCAGAGCTGGCCCCTGGCCCTTGGAGCATGACATGCACTGGACTTCCCACAGGCAGTTCAAAGCTGAGGCTCACCATCAGACCTCCCACAACAGCACAGATGTAACTAGAGGTAAAGTGGTATCTGAGGCCTGAGAATCTCAGAGTACAGACGTCCTAGCATTTGGACCCTCGTGTGGCTGGGATGGAACTTAAAGAAAAGGTTAAATGATGAGAGTTAAGGATTCCAAACACCTAGATGTGGCAGCTGGGACAGGAAAAGAAGCCTCTGCCAGCTTGTGTGCACAGGGGTCAGTAGCCTGGGTTCGAGGCAAGGACAACAGAGTACTGTCTGAGGACAGCGCCCCATGGTGGCCAGGGTCTTTCTGGGCCTCAAGAAGGAAATGAAAGAGGGGTTGGAGAATATAATTATTCTTTTATGGGTCCTGATATGTGCCCCCCCTAACCTTCTTCCCATTCATCTCCTCTGCTCACAGCAGAGGTAGTGAAGTCAAGAGTCTGGCTTGCCTATGGTGAAAGTAGCTAGCCACTTTACAGAACCAGGAAGCCACCCCAGCACAGAAGGGTTGACCCACCATAGGCCAATCCCCCAAGGGCATGCCCTGGCCCCAGCACACCTCAGGCCCTGGGCACACAATGAAAATGCAAGTGTATCACAACTCTCAGACCTTTTTGTAAAATCTCCATTGCAACAACCTACCCCTCTTTCATTTTCTAACTCACCAGTCTCTGCACACAGTAGGGCCACAAGCAAGATGAACACACAGGACTTCATAGCAAGGGAACACTTCCTCCTAAGAGAAGGCGTGGGTAGACAGACAAATCTTTAGAAGTTGGAGCCAGTTAACAGCCCCCAATCACATCCCTGGGCTCTCCATGTCCTGCACAGGCTCAGGCATTCAATCTCCCCCCTTCCAAACCTCCACACGTTTCCCCAGAAACAGATATCTGCCTGCTTTGCTTCTCCACCACCCACCCAGTTTCCCTTCCTAATCCCAAGCTCCCACCCAGCGCTATCCTGAGGGTCCTTCCACCTGCTTGCCACCCGCAGCCCCAGCCTGATACCTCACCTCACTCCTGTCTGTGACCAGGCTGTAGGCACAACGGAAACTTATAGATAGATGTGGGCTGATATAAGTACCCCACTGTCCCTCAACTCCTCCCAGCTAATTTCCTAAAAAGGGAGGGCTTTCTGTACTTCCTCCAGGCCAACAAGTTTATTGCCTATGAGTTGACAAGGCTTGTGAGTGATCTGGGCAAGCCAGGTGTGTAAAGCAAGTGGGGGTTGCTATGGCTATAGCCCAGGAAGGAGGCAACTTGCTTTTTTGTTCTGGTTTGTGTAAAAGTACCTTTGATTAGCCTGAAGAATTGAATTGTTGTCCTGGAGGCTTACTGCTTCTGTCTGCTAACCTAGACCTAGTCCTGGAAGCTTCTAGCCTCCATACAATCTAACCTAGGCCTAGAACGTTCTCAGCCTCTGAGACTTACTGTTTACTAAGCTCACCCTTTGATTTTCTTTCTGAGCTTTGGGCTGGCTGCTTCAACTCAGCTGTTTTAATTCAAACTTCTCTCCCAACTAACGTACTCAATCAGCCTTTTCTCTCAGCCTCTGAAGTGCTCTGCTTGGCCTCAAAGTCACTCCAGCAAACTTTTCTAATCTTCTGGCTCGTTCTGTCTTCACCTGTATCTAGCCTGTTTTCTCACTCAACCTCTCTCTGTAAAACACTCTCTGTACAACTGCCCATTAAGTAGCTTCCCTTTCCACTCTCTTCTCATGAAAGTTGGGAATACCCAACTGATTTATCACTTCTTTTCTGCCACTCAATTAGACATCACCTTTAAACCTGGGTGCTTCCTTCTACAAACTAACTTTACCTTCAATGTTTGAGACTTAAGTCATGAACCACTACACCTGGACCTGAGATTTTCTTTACCTGATACTTGCTCCATACCAGGCTGGCCTTGAACTCAGATATGCTTACCTCTGACTCCTGGATTAAAGGCCTGTTTGTATTCCAGCCAGATCACACAGACCAAGAAGGTCTTTGGATGTGATCTCTTGAGGAAAAAAAAGCCATGTTCCAAATTAAAACTCCTCTATAATACACCCTTTTTGTTTAAGATAAACATTGTACCTAGTTTAACTTTTATAATAGAAACAATTATCAATCCCACAATCTTAACAGTCTGAATTTCTTAAGAAGATCCACTAGCCTTGGGTGCGATGGTCCTCCACAACTGCAGTCCTGATCATCTGTCCTTAAGCAACAGTCCATTTCAGCATCAAGGTCTTCCAGTCTGCCAGGCAGATGGTTTGTTAAGCTGTTCTCATGCAGGGGGAATCTTCCTTCTGTGTCTCCTCTTGAGTTGTGCCTTTCACTTGGAAGCTTCTCTTATTTGGATCAGATCTTTATCAGTTTTGATGTAACCTATAGTCTTTCATCACCTATGGAAATATAGGCAAAACCTCTTCCCCAACGTAGCGTATTCCCAGAGTTCCATTCTAATGTTAAAACATCTTTAAAGTATACAAGTTGATCTAATTCAGCAGGTTGGTTGTTTGTTTCTGCGATAGAGTGTCTTATTCTTTTTTCCCTTTAGATTTTGGAATAGCATTATTTCACCTGGGGCATGGCAGATATTAACCCTCTAAACTATATCACTTCTGAGCCACATTCCAGGCCATCTGCTTTAATCATTCCTATCTGGGCTAGCTCCCATCCAAAATACTTGCTAGTATTCTTCATTTGGCCCACTTTCCTCCATCCATGCTGACTGGCCATGTGATTCTTCCAGGCTAGCCTGCCTCTGCCTCCCTAGGGATGGGATTACAGGCCTGTGCCACCTAGCCTGGCTAAGTGTAGGCCTTTTAATCAGCCAATGAGAAATAATTGGGGAATATTTCTTCTCATCACCTGAGTATAGGAGATAGTTCAACACTAACAACAATGTCCTTGGCACAGGGGTAACCAGATTTCAAGGCACTGAATCAGCACTTGATTTTTTGGTTTTCTTTCTTTCCCCCCCCCCCCCTTTCGAGACAGAGTTTCCTCTGTGTAGCCCCTCACTTTGTAGACCCAGCTGGCCTCAAACTCACAGAGATCTGCCTGCCTCTGCCTCCCAAGTTCTGGGATTAAAGGTGTGCACCACCAAGCCCGGTGAAATCAGTTGGTCAGTACCCAGCGCCCAGATTTTGCCTAGACCCAAAAAGGACCAGAAAGACTCGAAACCACTCTAAGTACAGGAGGAAGCTTTAATGTTGTTGCTCGAGCTGGGTTGTGATGGACCCCAAATCTAAAGCCTCAAGAAGCAACCCTGAGCATTGACCTGGGAACTTTTTTTTATAAGTTTCTCATCTTCCAATGGCCCCTAAGCAGGGGGATCCTAGTTAACATAAGGGGGTCTAATGTCCAAATGGCTAGAGAAAAAAAAAAGCACAAGAACCACCCATGGTTTAACTTTCTTTGTTCCCTTTGTTCGCTATTTGCTCAGGGAAGTGTCTGTTTCCTTAGTAATCCCATCTCCCTGCACAGGTCAATTGCTATCAGATATTTTTTTTTTCTACCTTGTAAGTCCTTTTCTGCAAAGAACTTTATGAACCTTAGATTGGCCATTTGTGGCGCCAAGGTCATCTGGTTGGGTTGTTAGGGGACGGTGTTAGCTTAGAAGGGAATACACTCCCCGGCTCCTCTCCTCCTCTCACAACCTCCAACAGTTTTGGTTTCAGTTTTTGAAGCAGGGTTTCTCTGTGTGGCCTTGCTGTCCTAGAATTCACTCTGTAAGCCAGGTTGGCCTCAATCTCATAGCTATCTGCCTGTTTCTGCCTCCTGAGTGCTGGGATGAAAGATATATGTGAGTCATTGCTGGACAAAGGTCCAGAGTCCACTCCTTTCTGGAAAGCCAGTCTATCTGTGCTGGGGGTTGGGGGAGAAGTGACCCCCTTGTTCCTAGAAGACCATAAATATGAGTGAAAGGTGTCACAGAGCTGGTTCTGCTTTGATAAAAGACTTAAAAGCTGCCTCCAATTAACAAGGGGCTGGCTCTTCCAGGACTTTTCCTTTTCATAAAGAGACTAGAAACATCTCATAAAGGAAACTTAATGAAGCCCTAGAAAAGAAAGAGGCAGAAACATCCAAGGGGCATAGATACCTGGAAATAGTCAAATTCAGGACTGAAATCAATAAGCTAGAAACAAAGAGAACAATTCAAAGAATCAAGGAAACCAAAAGCTGATTCTTTGAGAAAATTAACAAGATAGACAAACCCTTAGCCAAATTAACTAAAAGGCAGAGAGACACTCTAAATCAACAAAATCAGAAATGAAAAGGGTCTCGTAACAATAGACACTGAAGAAATCCAAAGAATCATAGGTCTTATTCAAAAGCCTATATGCCACAAAATTTGAAAATCTAAATGAAATGGATGGCTTTCTTGGTAGATCCTACTTGCCAAAGTTGAATCAAGATCAGGTAAACAAATTAAATACTCCTACTTCTCCTGAGGAAATAGAAGCAGTCGTCAAAAGTCCCTCAATCAAAAAAAGCCCAGGGCCAGATGGTTTCAGCGCAGAATTCTACCTGACCTTCAAAGAAGAGCTAATACTGATCTACTCCACAAAAGAGAAATGGAAGGAACATTACCAAACTCATTTATTTATTTATTTATTTATTTTATTCAGATTACATCTCAATTGTTATCCCCTCACTCGTATCTTCCTGTTCCTCCCTCTCTCCCTCTTTCATCCTATTCCCCTCCCCAAGGCCTGTGACAGAAGGGGACCTCCTTCCCCACCATATGGTCACAGTCTATCAAGTCTCATCCTGATAGCTTGTTTATCCTTCCTCTGAGTGCCACCAGGCCTCCTCACTGAGGGGAAGTGATCAAATAGGAGGCACCAGAGTTCATGTCCAATCAGTCCCCACTCTCCACACAACTGTGGAGAATGTTCTGTCCATTGGCTAGATCTGAATAGGGGTTCTAGGTTTACTGCATGTATTGTCCTTGGTTGGTACAGTAGTTTGAGCAGACCCCCTGGGTCCAGATCCACCAGCCTTGATGGTCTTCTTATAGGTTTCTAGGACCCCTCATTCACCCATACTTCTATGCAGAATCCCAATGGAAAGTCTCCACATCTATCCCAATCTCCTGCTAAGTGAAGACTCTCATGACATCCCTTTTGGAATAGTGCCCAATTATAAGTGAGTATTTATCATGTGTATCTTTCTGGGTCTGGGTAAACTTACTCAGGATGATCATTTCTAGTTCCATCCATTTGCCTGCAAATTTCAGGATTTCCTTGTTTGTTTTTGTTTTTTGTTTTTAATTAATTAATTTATTTTTTAATTTTATTTTATTTATTCATATTACATCTAAATTGTTAGCCTATCTCTTGTATCCTCCTATCCCTCCCTCCCTCCCACTTCCCCCCTACTCCCCTCCCCTATGTCTGTGACTGAGGGGGACCTCCTCCCCTATATATGCTCTTAGGGTATCAAGTCTCTTCTTGGTAACCTGCTATCCTTCATGGTCAGAAATGGGGCATCAGAGTTCATGTGAAAGTCCGATCTCACTCTCCACTCAACGGTGGAGAATGTCCTGCCCATTGGCTAGGTCTGGGTAGGGGTTCGAAGTTTACTGCCTATATTTTCCTTGGCTGGTGCCATAGTTTGAGCACGACTCCAGGACCCAGATCCGCCTGTCATAATGTTCTTCTTGTAGATTTCCAGGACCCTCTGGATCCTTCAATTTCCCCATTCTCCCATGCTTCTCTCACCTAAAGTCTCAATAGGACATCTTCCCCTCTGACCCACTGTCCTGGTAAGTAAAGGTTTTCATGGGACGTACCCCTTAGACTAGTGTCTCAATATAAGTGAGTATATACCATTTGATTCTTTTTGCTTCTGGGTGAACTCACTCATTATGATAATTTCTAGTTCAATCCATTTGTCCACAAATTTCAGGAATTCCTTGTTTTTAATAGCTGAGTAGTATTCCATAGTGTAAATGTACCACAGTTTCTTTATCGATTCTTCAACTGACGGACATCTAGATTGTTTCCAGGTTCTGGATATTAGGAATAAGCCTGCTATGAACATGGTTGAGCATATGTCCTTGTTGTGTGGTAGAGCATCTTTTGGGTATATTCCAAGGAGTGGAATAGCTGGGTCTTGAAGTAGCCCTATTCCCAGTTTTCTGAGAAAGTGCCAGATTGCTTTCCAAAGTGGTCGTACAAGTTTGCATTCCCACCAGCAATGAAGGAGTGTTCCCCTCTCTCCACATCCTAGCCAGCATGTGCTGTCACTTGAGTTTTTGATCTTAGCCATTCTGATGGATGTAAGATGGAATCTCAGAGCCATTTTGATTGATTTGCATTTCTCTGATGACTAAGGACATTGAGCATTTCTTTAAGTGTTTCTCAGCCATTCAATATTCCTCTATTGAGAATTCTCTGTTTAATTCTTAGCCTTATTCTTAATTGGGTTATTTGGCTTGATGGTGTTTAATTTCTTGAGTTCTTTATATATTTTGGATATTAGACTTTTGTCAGATGTAGGGTTGTTGATGACATCAGAAGATGGAAAGATCTCCCTTGTTTGTGGATTGGGAGAATTAATATAGTAAAAATAGCCATTTTACCAAAGCAATCTACAGATTCAATGCAACCCCTATCAAAATATCTACACAATTTTTGAAAGACATTGAAAGACCAATTCTCAACTTCATATGGAAAAACAAAAAACCCAGAACAGCTAAAACAATCCTGTACAATAAAAGATCCTCTGGAAGAGTCTCCATACCTGATCTCAAGCTGTACTACAGAGCAACAGTAATTAAAACAGCATGGTACTGGTAAAGCAATAGGATGGTTGATCAATGGAATCAAATTGAAGACCCAAAAATAAATCCACACACCTGTGGACACTTGATTTTTGACAAAGAAGCCAAATTTATTCAATGGAAAAATGATAGCATTTTCAACAAATGGTGCTGGTCTAACTGGATGTCTACATGTAGAAAAATGCAAGTAGATCCATATTTATCACCATGCACAAAATTCAAGTCCAAGAGAAAGTGGTGAAGAGCCTGGACTCATTGGCACAGGAGACAACTTCCTGAACAGAACTCCAACAGCCCAGGCTTTAAGGTCAACAATTAATAAATGGGACCTCATGAGGCTGAGAAGCTTCTGTAAGGCTGGAGACACTGTCAACAGAACAAAGCGACAGCCTACAGACTGGGAAAAGATCTTTACCAAACTAATTCTATGAGGCCACAGTCACTTTGATACAAAAACCTCACAAAGACCCAACAAAGAGAATTTCAGACAAATTTCTCTTATGAAAATTGAGGCAAAAATACTCAATAAAATACTCATAAAATCCAAGAACACACTAAAATCATGACAAATAGTAGATAAGATAGGGAAGTGGGCAAGGAATGGCTGCTTGGGGTGATAAAGATTTCTTAGATAAATATGATGACTCTGAACATGCAATCATGCTTTGTGGATGACTCAGAGCAAGGTGCAGCTCTTTTACTGGAACTTTCCTTATAATCCCCCATCTCCATTTCCTGGTAAGCAAACAGTTTGCCACTCCTTAAGGCCTTTTAGAAAGAATATCATACCCCTGACAGGAAAGCGACAGGACATTCTGAGTTGCTCCAAAGCTTAGAACATTTTGTACTTTTGTGTCCTCCCTTCCCGCCTTTGAGAGGTCATTCAGTTGGGTCTGTCAATCCTCTGGCCAAGAGACCACCCTTCAGGAAGGCCGATTCACCTGAAGTCACGCTACAATACACTATTGTTCTGTTATTTAAAAAAAAAGGGGGGGGGGGACTTAGTGGATAAAACTTGGGATGCACCCTAGAATACACAGAAGAAGCCAGACACGGAAGGTGTGTGCTGCTTGACTGCGTTCACAGAAAGGATCCAGCACAGGTGAATGTGTAGAAATCGAGAGGAGACGGTCAGGGGTTGACGGAGGAATGAAGAGTGGCTACAGTATATGCTTGACAATTTCCTGTTGAGGGACGGAAAGGAGGGGCCACAGACACACAGACACGCTAGGCTTTTTACACGGGCATAAGGATTGTGAACATGTGTCCTCCTGTTTGTAGCGTAAGTTCTCTTCCTCGCTGAGGCACATCTCCAGCCCAGGCCAGCCTCAAACTCAAGTTCTTCCTGGCGCCATGTCTCCAGTGCTGGGATTGCAGGCCAGCACGATCACTACTGCCTTCAGGTTTTTGCTCATGAGTCCGGGGTATATCTGTTATTATTGATTGTGCTCTGGTGGAAGACGCCATTGCCAAAGCTAGATCCATGGAGTTTTCCAACAACTGTAGTTCTGTAATCGAACACAGTGGGTTTGCCCCATGGAGACAGATGGCTCCAGTATGTCAGGAAAAGAGGAAATGGGCGTCCCAAAGCTCGCCTTTCTAGGCAAAGCAGCAGCGTACCAGGGAGAATTAGACTTTCTTGAAGCTGAATTCCTATGCTGATGGGGGCCCTGCTTCAAGGCAAGTTTAACAGCGGGGAGGAGCGCCCCTAGAGGCAGAATTTAGCATAACAACGAACATGGTCAGAGTCTATGCCATAGAGGACAGGTGCTTCGAGCTCTCTCTATGTGGCTTTCTTGGAAGTGTTTATCTGAAACAAACATGCACAAAAGTTAAAAATGCTGAGGAAGAATAAGCTTTCCTTCTAGGAAGCCGCAGAATTTGTCACTAAGTTACTGCTTAGGTCTGGAAGTGAAACTGTGGATCCATTTGTCTTTTATTTATTTATTTATTTTTGGTGTGGGGGGATGGTGTGTTGACGTAAGGGTCACCGGATTCTGGCGTTATCCAGCTATCCCAATACCACTTGTGGAAACACTATTCTCGCCACAGACAGGCATGGTAGTATACCCTTCAAAATCGCTTGAGCACGTCCTTGAGTGGGTGCTTCTGAACTCTGCTATCTTCTGTTTATCTGTGTTACCCTAGTTTTTGTTCATTTTGGTTTTTTGAGACAGGGTCCTAAGTAAGCCAGGATCTTGCTACCTGTCTGAGGGTGACATTGAACTCCTGATCCTCCTGCCCTTGCCTTCTAAATCCTGGGATTACAGGCTGGCCCCACCAAATCCTGCGACTCTTCCAATTCCATGTGAATCTCAGTAGGAGAAGCCTGCCCTTGCCTTTCTCATTCCCTCCCTTTCTTCCCTCCTTCTCTCCTTCTGTCTCCCCACCCTCCACCTGACATCTGAGCTTGAGCCCTGGGATCCACACAGTAGGAGAGGTCCTGTGAGTTGCCTTCTGACCTCCACACATGCTCCATGCCACGTGCATGTGTGCACATAAATATACACATTAATAAGTAAAGGTTGGTTTTTTTTTAAAAGCCTAGAGTGTTCTTCCATTTATTTAGGCCTGCCTTCATTTCTGTCACAGCTTTTAATGTTCCAGGCTTGTGTCACTTTGTTTAAACTTATTTCTAGGTGTCTGATTCTTTTTTCTTTTTTTTTTTCTTTTTTTTTTTTTTTTTTTTTTTTTTTTTTTTGTTATTATAAAAAGAAGTGTTCCCTTCACTTCATCTAGCTCTTGATTGGTAGTCTATAAACACACCACTCCTTTCCTGTGTTAACCTCATATCCTGCATTAATTTCCTCCCTTGGCTCTTACTTCTTGTTGCTTAATGGTTCTGCTTTTCCAGGTCAATCCTTTCATAGAGGGTGCAAAGAGCAGAGCGTGGAGAACAAACCATGGACCCCAGCACTGGAGGATCTCAAGTTCAAGGCCAGACTGGGTTACAGAAGCCTGGAGACAGGAGCCTGAGATCAGTGTGGACAGGGCCAGTTCCTCCTGAGGACTTTCTTTGGCCAGCAGGTGGCATCTTCTCCCCAGTCTCAGGTGGCTATCTTTGTACCCAGAGATCTTCTGATAGGACATCATTCCATCTTGTTTTGTTTTAGCCATGCCCCATTAATAGCTGCAATACAGCCTTAGTCTGAGACACTAGGGATCTGGGGATCTGAGGCCTCAACCCAGGAGCCTGAAAATGTTGACAGTAACAACAAGCTGCTTCAGTTGTTTGTTTTTGTTGCTTTGTTGTTTGTTTGTTTGGGTTTTTTGTTTGTTTGTTTGTTTGTTTTTCTGTCAGAACTGGGGAATGAACCTAGAGCCTTGTGCATACTGCCACTGAGCTATAGCAACAGTCGTGTGTGTGTGTGTGTGTGTGTGTGTGTGTGTGTGTGTGTGTGTAAATCATTTATTTGATTTTATTCTATGAGCATTGGCATGAAGGCGTCAGAATCCCTGGCACTGGAGTTACAGACAGTTGTGAGCTACCATGTGGGTGCTGGGAATTGAACCTGGGCCCTTTGGAAGAGCGATGGCACTCTCAACCGCGGAGCCATCTCATCAGCCCCACTGTGTGTGTTTTTATGTCATTTTTTAAAAAAACTTGTTTTTTCCAAGAGACGATCTGATAATGTAGCCCAGGCTAACTTGAACTTGCTGTGTGGCCCAGGCTAGCCTTAACCTTATGATCCTCGTGTTTCGGCCTCCTGACTGCTGGGGTCACGAACATGCACCACCATACCCAGCTACCTCATTTGAAATAAGGATTCATGTTAGATAATAACGTATTGATTTTTTTTTTTACTTTACAACATAAATTAACAGGGATGGCTGGATTCTGACAGTGTTTCTTTTCGCCCAGAGATGGCTCCTGTACTGATCCAATTTGGTGGGGAAACGAAAACCTCTTGTTTTCTTTATGAATAAAGAATGTGATAGAGCCCCAGCATTCACATATCAAATCAGGCTTGGTGATATGTGCTTACAATCCCAGCTCTTGGGGCAGAAAGTGCAGTGTTCTGGGCTTACTGGCTAGCCAGTCTAGCCGAGTCTGCAAGTCCCAGGGTGCACTTAAAGTTCTCATCTCAAAAATAAAGGCAGAAGCTCCTGAGGAATTAGACTCAAGGTTGACTGGTCACACACACACACACACACACACACACACACACACACACACACGCACAGGCACATGTGCATATACACCTATATATGCAGTGACCTTTCCTTTCATGTCCACTGTGGGGATTCGGTGCAATCGCAGGCCTTGTCGAAGCCTTATTAAGAATGCCTGATGGCATCCCCTGGATGGGGAGACCTGGTGGCACTCAGAGGAAGGATAGCAGGCTACCAAGAAGAGACTTGATACCCTATGAGCACATACAGGGGGAGGAGGTCTCCCTCAGTCACAGTCATAGGGGAGGGGAGTAGGGGAGAGTGGGAGGGAGAGAGGAATGGGAGGATACAAAGGATGGGATAACTATTGAGACGTAAAATGAATGAATTAATAAAAATAAAGCAAGAAAATAAAAAGAATGCCTGATTTGGGAAAAAAAAAAAAGAATGCCTGATGGCAGGGTGGTGGCAGCACATACTTTTAATCTCAGTACTCAGGAGGCAGAGGCAGGCAGGTTTCTGTGAGTTTTAGGCCAGCCTGGTCCACAGAATGAGTTCCAGGACCACCAGGGCTACACCGAGAAACCTTGTTTCGGGGGAGGGGAGCCAAAACAAAACAAAAAAACCCAACAACAAAAATAATGCCTGGGTCCACAGCAAGTGCAGGTTTTGCAGAAATGTTGAGTAGAAATGTAGTTGATGACCTCCATCATTTCTTAAATCAGGAACCCTGAGGCAAAAAAAAAAAAAAAAGCTGAGACAGTCCCAAGTGCCATGCCTGCTCATGGTCACTCACTGGCTCCCTCAGCCCACTGCAGAGGAGACCTCAGCTGACCTGCAGCCTCCAGCGAGCTGTGTCAGATGGGAACATGGAAAGTTTCACAGTCAACTAATTACCTTTGACTAAGTGGCATGAATGTGTGTTTGTGGTACAGCAGCACCGGCCACAGGTACCTCTCTCGGCGTGTCCCCCTTGGCAAGCCCCTTGTGTTATAGTGGGCACCATCAGCACCACACATGAAGAATGAAGAGCCAAGTCTTCCTTGCCACCAAGAGTTAGTCACCATGTAGGAACCCGCATGGATTCCAATTCTACCAATGAAATGAACCAAGTCAATACAAATTAAAGCATAGAGGCAAGTTTGTTGGAGGCAGCTCTTGGGTGGGTTCACTAACCTCAAAGGAGGAAAGGGGGTCAGTGAAATTGCCATACAGAGGGAGACAGAAGAGCAGGAGCAGGGAAGGGGGTAAGAGGCAGAGAGAGAGAGTGGAGAGAGAAAATGCAGGGGCGAGGGGAGGGAAGAGGAAGAAGAAGAGGAAGAGGAGGAGGAAAAGGAGGAGGGAACCAAAATGTCTGGATTTACAGTGAGGAGCCTCTGGGGGAGAGGAAGCCCAGCCCCTGGGCTGAGAAAGTTCAGGTGGGGACTGAGGGATGCTGGGAGAACCTGGAGGCCA